>NW_009648647.1:67432-100305 GCF_000708025.1 Charadrius vociferus
AGCAGCCTCACAACAAAAATGATAATTTCTAAATTAAAGTAACGTACATTAAACTAAGTAAGACACTTCTCTGCAGGTGCTTCTTGCCAACCCATTGTATCTTACAAAAACTGATGATTTCTATCCTTCTACTTCATATTACAATGTACCTCAAATACAATTTATTATTAAAATAACTAAATAAAATTAATAAAAATGGTATACACGACAAAAATCATGACCAGAGTTGACCTTCTTCTCTCCGTATGCAACCAAATAATGAAAACTGTGTATGCAAAGTTCAACAACCTCTATTATTTCTCTTCACTATGAATAGAAAACAAGTTCTATTAATAAACAGTCAGCCTAAATTAGCATTAACATAATATTTACTTAGTTCAGACTTTTGGCCTTTAGTTTATACCAGCTTAGAAGTAAACAGAAAAAGTGCAATAATGGCAAATGAAACAATGAAGCAGTAAAAATAACATGATGATGGATTAAAATATATTGTTCCAGTTGGGAGTCAATAGGGCAAGTGCTTTATAAAAATTACGTTTTCCTTTGACAAAATCAGTACAATACTTGCTGGTACAAGCAATAAAAAAAAACCCCTCCCATAAAACACTTCCGACTCCGCTTTCCATTTTAATGGCTGCAGGCAAAATTCAGAATACATTTGTCAAGTTGATATTATCAACACAACAGGGGCATGCCTGACTTGTTCTACATTTGTTCTAAAAGTTCACTTTTAGAGGCCATCAGCCAAGAAAGGAGAACACAGGAAACCAAAATCATTCATACCAGTAAGACACAGAAATATACCTTCAAATATTTAAGAGAAGTTTCAGTAAATATTATCACATATTACTTTGCAAGGCATCAATCACATTCCGTTTAACATTAAAGACCAACCAGTCTGAAAATTAAAGGTGATTCGCGCTCTCTCTTTGCTCAGTTTAATGAGACATCCTAGTCTGATCTGTGACAAGTATGCCAACATCTTTAACTTATTTCCTGACATCTGAAATTGATTTCAAAGACAGATACTTGAGAAGGCAAGAATACTACAGAAAAGGACATAAGAAAAGCATTGTAAAAGAGAAAATCAAATGTATAATCCTAGCTTCTCCCCCCCTCCCCCGTACTTAAAAATTATCTTCATTATTAAGTAAATGAAAGAAAATTCCATTAAAAATTCTTAAATGTATCTGAACCTTATTCTCATGCCTTTGAAATGAATACCAGCCAAATATATTAAAAACAATTCTTTGCTGTTATGCATTGTTCATGTTCTATTTTTGTTCTCTTTGATAATACCTGGACAAGGTTTTTTTCACATACTTAGTGAAAGCCTATTCTTTCAGGAAAATACATGCCCCTATGCATGTATTTTTTTTCTACTTTAATTTCTTAGATTTCTCCTTTTCCAGACTGAAATTTATATAGAAAGAACAAATGTATTGCAGAGATCAAAAAACCCCAATCCCTTGAATTGTGTAATTCTATGACTTGCCCACAGACTGAACGAATGCACGGTTAGTTGACCTAACTGATAAAAACAACATTCACAAAATTGTTTAAGTGTCCAAAAAAAAGCCCAAGTCCTGATTAAACATACACTGGCTGAAAATGCAACGAAGCCTATGCATCGAGGCTCTACGTTAAGAACCGCTGCAGAAGACTACTGTTGTAACAGGAATTACAGTCTCTTTTAATGGCTTTCAAGGATAACATAGAATGGGTTTGGGCTGCTTATTTTTAATGAGGGCACAATGATATTAGGGGAAGAAGCTCCACTTTGGCACCAATACAATGCTTGTAAGAGAGGGATTTCAACAGCTGTCCTGTACAGATGGTTGCTTTTACTTACAAAGCTTTGAACTGAAGAAAGATTAAATCTATGGATGAGGGACCTTTACCTTGCTGCTTTGCTCGCATATTGGCAGAGAAAAAATAGCTAAGATACATTATGAAAAAATGTCTTGTTTATATTATGCACACAGTATTTCTTAAATATACAAAACACAATGTTTCTTTGATTTTAGCAGCATGTGTTTTCCACTGATCACCCTGGAATTCTCCTGAAAAAAATAACAAATTTCAGCTTTCCTGAATTCCTGTCAGAACGTCCAGTATTAAAACAATGGAAAAAACAAACAATTACAAATTATACAGAGGAAAAGAACCTGAGTCAAAGTCAGAAGTAACCAGTATAAAAGCAGAATGCCACACATTGCATGACTAATGGTACCTGTCTTTGTTCCAGGGAAATTAATCCTATTTTTCATTGCAAGTTGAAAGTCTTGAAAGAGTCATTCCTGGGAAAAATGCTGGTTTGCTTTAAAACAAAGCATAATAGTGAAGGATTCGGTTTGCTGTGTTGACATAACCTTAGCAAGCGGCAATAAACACTATTCAGTGAAAATGGATTTGTATCAAGTTCACAAAACTCAGAAAGTACTGTGCAATCCTGACCTGAGGTTTCCTTTTCAAAAGCCAGCCTCCGTCCTGACTTTTTACAGATCTTGGTGAATTCCTCAGCGTAGCACAACCGTTTACTGCAAATCGTTGTCTGATAACAGCTGTTCCCATGTCACAAGAACATCCGCATCAGTAACAGAGGGGTTTTGAGCCTTAAAATTGGGTATCAATATACTAGATAAAGAAACTACAAAATCCATGGCAGCTATCGCACAACTTCCAGCCTATTACTTCTAATGAGTGCTTCTAGCGCGCACCAAGGTTCAAAGGAAATATTAATTAATTCTATTCTGGCAGCTATATACTATTTAGAAGCCAAAATGGATGGAATCTGTGCACTTCTGAAGTAAAAATTTATTTTAAATTGTACAAGAGAATTTGAGACCTCTAAATTCTCTCAAGAGATTTAAAACTGAAACTGATCTTTTGATTTTATCAACCTCATTTTTAAGAGAAATACTTTTTCTAAAGAGAAGTAAAACAATAACATGCAACTGAAGCACAAAAAAACCCAAAATTCTGGAAGTCAACAAGCTGAGCTATTTGTGTATTCTTTGGAATTATAAACTTTGCTGGAAATTTAAACCCATATGTTCCTCGTCTTCTTACAGTAAACAAACATAAAATGAACCAACTAAGCAGAAAGGGAGAGAAGAGCAAAGCTTTGAAACATGATGTATTTCTCGGCCTCAGTGGGTCAAGATATTGGAACAACTGATCTTTAAACTACGAGAGGCACACTTAGTAACTTCTTTTAATTTATGATTACATTTCACGTGAGTAGATTCTAGATCAATCGTTTTCATGGTAACTATGGCAGGAGGCCACATATTAGCTCCATCCTTTTATAAAACACACTGGGAGAACTCAGTTTGTGGCATCAGTTTATTGACAAGTGATTTTTGGTAACGTGACATGTTATGGTTACATCTTCGTGCATATCCTGTAGGACACAAACCTCGATGGACCACCTTTCTCCCCCCGTCCTCCCTCAGGGGGATGCAACTCATTTCAAGACAGCCTGACTCTGAATGTTGCTGCTGAAGTCCCCATACTGATAGAATTTCAAAATCTGAATTAAGAAACCACTCAAATCTACATACTGCATCAGCGGTTCCACATTTTCCTTCTGATCTATTTAACCCAAACACGGATTTTGTAATGCCGCCGTGCCTTCAGGCACCAACCACCACCAATACAGCTGCAGGACGTACCCAATAACTGCTCCTGCTTCATCTACTGAGCACCGACCACCTGAGAACGGATGTCCACTTTGCATTTCACTGCTTACTGAACACTTCTGAAAGTGAACTAAGAGACCTGGAAGGTACCAGCCATCTTACAGGCCTAAATAAAAATACCCACAGCTACTATGCAAACAAAACGAGCAACGTCCTCTTTTATTCTGAAGGTGTCGTTAGGGATAAGAATTAGGAAGTATTTATATCGCATACTCCTAATAAACAGTGTTGGATCATTAATGAAAATAAGCTTCATGAGTTCAAAATATATCTTTGTACACACATTATTTTAAACTGTCATACTTCATCTAAATTGTTGCCATTTTTCACGTTTAATGGCAATAACAGTTTTGCCGTATATTTCTCTATGCAAATAGACTTGAACTATTCATTCTTGTTCAAGCTTTCAAAAAAATTTACCCTCAATCACAGATCAGCATAAAATACTACAGCTCAAAATTTCAGCAATTAAGAAGAAGTTTTCCACAGCCAAATATGCCCTATAAAAAGTAAACATACGTAGGCACAATGAATTGGAGTAGCTACACCACCATAATAGCATAGGTTTATGTAACAAGATACAAACTTAATGCTTTCATTCTTCTTAACACTTGCTCTCTGTTCATTACTGAACAATGAAAATAGGTATTTTTTTCTCTCTGAAAATTAGACATTCCAGTCACTAAATTACATATTTCGTAAAAATTAATAATTTCTTTCATGGGAACCTTTGCTGGTCTAAACAAGCTAATTAAGGGAAAATGTAATAACAGTGTATCAGTTCATCTTTCTCCCAATTGATACAATGATTAGAAGTTACATATATCTATACCCATATACATCTCAGTGGAAACATTATGAATCCATTTATTATCAAGGGTTGAAACTACACATGAATTCATACCGAAATAAATCAGCGTGGATCAACAGGGTCCACAGTGTGTCACACTGCCACTGCTTGAAAGCAATCAGTAGTAAAACTAAAGATGCCTAAAAGATACCCATGTTTTGGAGGACACATGTAGCTGTAGGAAACCAGCTCCATCAATTTGAACTGCAAAGAAAGAGAAGATCAGCAGAGACGCGGCGTATGTTTAACACAAGAAAAGCATGGTAAGGGGGATGAGTGGGAAACATGCTGGGTGAAATCAGGTTAGCTCCAGCTCAGTGGAGAGGTGGAAAACAGACAACGAGAGTGATCAGAAGCAGACTGTGTCCCGAAGGAGGCACTCCTGTCTGAGATGAAAAAAGATCAAGAAATTAAACTTGAATTCTTAAAAGAACATTGGCTTAAATACTGAAAATACTCCAAAAGACTGAGGACCGTCATGGTAAATTTTCAGAAGAATTTTGATTTTCTGTCTTTAATACTCCTATAATACAAAACGTACAAGACAATTTCTCTTTGCTTTAAACTGAGACCCAGATCTTTGCATGGAAATTCCAAAATCCAAATAGGGTCTACTAATTCAACGACATTCTGTTCATGGTGTTTCTGGTTTAAAAAATGGTGAAAACTAGTACATCTTAAAAATCAGAGAAAAATAAATATGCATGAAATAGAAAATACAGATTTACAAAACTAATGGGTTTTTTATTTTCTACTTATTTCTTCAAACTTTACAGACTGTCAGATGATATGTACAGACATCCATTAGTAACTACTTTAATTACGGTGACAACTGAGGGCAGACTGGTGGAGGGGGCTGTTTGGTTTCTTCCCCCCTTTTTAATTTATTTTGCCCTTTCCCTGCAGCTTTCATAGCCACTGGAAGCTACAATGACCATTCTTTTCTCCTAGTACACACCTTCAAATCCACCCTTGAAGACAGAATTTCCCAACTGACTGCAAATTGTTTCCAAATTAGAGCCACAAACTGCACTGGTATAAAAAGTTCATTTCTTTAACCCCGCTTGAAAAGCGAACTTTCCTCCCTCTTATCTCTCCTTGCCACCCATATGATAGATGACAGTCATCTGGTTTATGTTAGACTATCATTCCCAGATCTCTTGTGCTGATTCATTCTCAGCTTTCACAGCACAGGCGCACGTTGTCAGGAAGAGCTATGCCGGCTCCATTTCCCATATGGAATCCAACAGCTGGAGTTCCTTCATTACAAGAGCGAGCAAAAAATCCTGATATAAATTAAAGAGAGCAAAACAACACAGTGACAAACGCATCTTCCAGTATCTCAAGCACAACACCGAAAAGTATTGTAAAGCAAGCACATTGTTCTGACAACCAGGGAATTAATAAAGTCCCATTATCTATGGACATTCTTGTGTCTACAAAATCCCCCCATTTTCGCATTCCAATAACCCCAAAGTCTTCCCCTTCATTCCTGGCTCCCTTAGTACCATTAGTCCAGGCCCCTACACCTTCCCTCTTCATCGAAGCTGTGGTTTGCTCTGTCTCAACCCTCAGTCCCCGACCCCCCCCGACACTTCAGCAGGCCACAGAAATCATGAGATGCAGCAGGAGGTTCCTACTTGCTGTTGGGCCAACTGTCTGGTGAGCCAGTACATCAACCACAAAAGATAATTGCTGAGATTAGATTTAATGGAAGCAGTAATTCGGGTCCTCTGTACTACCCAGCTACCAATTTTCAGGAACTTATGGAAAGTTAAAATTGAGGCTTCTACTTTAGACAAATGATAATCAAATTATTTTCCCGTCTCAAGGTTATTCTTAAACAAATCCAGTTATTTAACTAAATTTTATTAACTGAACTATCAGCTTTAACAGCTCTTTCAAATTAGCTATTATGAAGACTTTTATCCTTAAAATAATCAACTTTCTGCTAGTAACATTTAAACATAGTCTGTAATACTTCACAAGTGATATTGATGATTTAAAGGTTTAATATAGTAGCACAGAATTCTTTTCACAGTTTGCATTTTGTTGCTTCCATAAAAGCATCTACTTTAACATAAGATTTCAGAAGTTTAACTATTATGAAAATAATGAGAAAATCTTATACAGTATTATTTAGTTTCAGAGGGGAAACTGCCTAGAATAAGGAAGTTTATTAATAGGGCCAGAAAGGCTAAACAGCAGGATAGAGAAGACTAGTAAGAAAAGGTCCTTCAAAACATTGAAGTTCAAACGACAGAAAGAAAAAAAGAACACAAAGCCTTGTGTAGCAAATGTAAAAAAAAAATACAGTGAGGGTATCCCACCACCCCCCCAAAAAAAAATAATATTCAAGAACAACTTCATAAGGACAAAAAAAACCCCAAACAAGCAACAAACCATATGCAGTTTTGGAAATGATGTATATATATACATTACAGAACAGACCATTTAATCACTGGTTAATGCTTCTTTTACAATGAAAAGGGACTTTGGCACAAATAATAATCATGGCCATTGACTAAACCCTTGATGTTAAACAGCACACTGCAAGACTAATCAAACATTTTAAGAGAATTATTTACATATAGAGATTTGAAACTTGGTGAGCCACCTGCAGATTTAAACTCTTGTGCCTAAGAACAACAAGAAGACTCTCCCATTCCAGGTTTAGTATGATATTTCAAGAATTTTAAACACCTGGAAACTGCAGTAGATTTCATCATCTGCCATGGTATTGCAAAATTTAAGCAAAAGGAAGCTGTATGGCTTGTGCAAGAAGAATAGTGAATACTATTTGATCCAGTGAACACAGAGAATCAACAAAACAACTTTTTGTATTAATCAGGAATGGTTTTAGTGTCAAATGACCAAAAGAATTGAAAGATAATTTGACAATTGCTCAGAAGCCAGGGAGCAGATAGAACCACTTCAGTTTTTCACTCTGTCCTTCAAGAGGAAAGACTTGTGTGTGTTTTAGCACAAAGAAGTTCTACTGTAGCTCTATAGTTACTATTATTTCTGCTGTAATAATTAATATATCCATATGAAAAATGTTAGTATTGCATTGACGGTTACCATGGAGAAAATCGAGTTTGGTAATATTCCTCAATTTTTTATTCCTTTCTTTCATTTTTAACCTTTTTCATTTTTCATTGATCACAAAGTTTGTTCTAGAAAAAGGTATCAGTATCTGATGTAACCTCTGTGTATGCTGCTTCTTTTTGTTCCAAGACCAAAATCTGAATATTAAAATTCAGTGTACTTATAGTTTATTGAGGTGGAATAATTTGAAGTGGGAGATATCATTAGGAAGCCAGCTCTTAGATGAGTCATAACTTTTACCTCAGCTGAGCAAAAACTAACACTGCTGCATTGCCAAATAGATTAAATAAGCAGGATGGAAAACCATGAAAAAGAAGGACATCAATACAGAAACAAACAGAACTGTCCTTTAAATATGAAACAGAAGAAAGTGCAATATATTTCAGAGGGATATTGATCTTTGGAACAGTGACAGCAAATTGTCCCAGCGCCTTTATTTAAAGGAAGGCTTCAATGAAATTGCTGGTCTATTTTTTAAAAATTACAAAAAAAAGCTATAAGACCATGCATGATGAATTGGAAAAACTTCTGATGGCTGTAGCATATACTTCTGGATCAAAAGATTTAATGTGAGAACTGTAAAACAGTAACTCAGATAAAAGTCAGACTTGCAAACACCAGATACAACACTTCAGATTTATCGCCAGCCTCCACCCGCATAATCCATCTCCTTTGTCAAGTTTTCGAACTGACTACCATTAGCAGAGCCTTGGCCTTGAAATTGTATTAGTAATCAGGTGATGCCGTGAGTGACAGTCACAAAGTTGACTGATTAGAAAGGAAGCACTCAGAGAATGGCACGTCCCGACCAAGTGGTTTACTACTTCTAGCACGAGAGTTGAAAATAGTTTGCTTAAGGGCAAATCAAAAGAGCTGGCAAAGAAAGATTATGGTCTAAGAAAGATCTGGATCTGTAATTTTTCTTTCTGGTTCTTCCTGTGTGCACTTTGTACCTTTAGAAAAATGAGTAATTGATGCTGTCCTTTGGTGATGCTGGTTTTGAGTCATTCTCGTCATGTTGCTAATCGCAGACCTAAAAGTGAACAGCTTGCAGACGCCCAGTACAATTGGGCATGTGGTAGTAAAATAGCTAGGAAAAAAACATCCAAAACATCAAGTTTAGGAAAATGGATACAGAAGTTTCAGCTGAAAGTGGGAAGAGTGAAAAGAAGTATCACTCACGGTATGCAATGAGGGGAATCTGAAAGTGTAAGAAAGTTTCACCCATCACCATGACACACCTAATAAGGAAAGACCGAGAACGAATGAAATAATTCTTTTTGCACTACAGGAGAGAACCCCTTGAAATGGAATTATTTTATGAAAATACTAGACATAAAGCCCATCTTCCCCGTCCAAGCTACAAAGCGGGGTAAGAAATGCTTACAAAGGCCTGGGGGCTTCCTAGGCCAATTTAATTCGGTTTTGTGGCACAATCTTTCCAAGGAAGATATGCTGCCATTACAATTAAGCAAGTTACTTTTCCTAGTTTATTATTTATGATTTTAATATAAGGCTTACATTTGTACTATATCATTGCAATCCATATCCCTGGATCATTCCACCCTATGAAGCAAAACTGTTGAAATGTTTAGCAATTTACCCACTTTGAATTATATTACAAATTCGCCTGGAAGTTGGTTTTTATACTTTGATCTAAAACTATTACCCAAGTCTTGTACAATGTAATTAAATAAATTAAACCAGCCCTTGGGGACCTTTTGCTCTAAAATGAAATTTCAGATCCAAAGAGTGCCTGTAACCTTTACTGTAACCATGTCTAAAATGCTACTTGTAATTTCACAACTAATCAGATCTTGACAGAAAGGCAGACACTTGTTGATGGGACTCCTCCTTCCTGATATCCCCAAGGATAAATTTACCACATCATGACTGAAACAAATCCTATTCTATCAGAGCCCATATTTTAAAAAGGGTGTTACAAGTTCTGAAGCAAGGCTTCTGGAACACTGCTGCCCCAGTTATACCGCGTGGGTATCACTCACCCCTACCCCTGGCCGCTGGGCTGGTCAGCTCATTCAAAAAACTTCATATTTCGTGACATATCTCATTTCTCTTCCAATTCAGACAACCTGAAAATCAGGCTGATTGCAATTCCCGAGTTAGTAGTGCCCAGCTGCAGTAAGTTAGTACCAGAAAAAGTACAGCTGAAGCACTAGTGTAAGAGACCGGCTTTAAACATGAATCGCTGCCCTTGGGAATGAAGGCAAATATTTTTTAATCCTACCTCTCAAAACACATCAATAACCACTAACTGAAAAGCAAGAATTAACTGAACAGACAGTAGCTCATGTGTCATTATGAACATACACAACCAAAACCTGTGTAAAAAGCTATACTCGCAATGAATATAAGCACACAATAAAATATTGGCTCAAGACAAATACAAGAACCAGTCACAATAAATTTT
Source organism: Charadrius vociferus (assembly GCF_000708025.1). Taxonomy (NCBI): domain Eukaryota; kingdom Metazoa; phylum Chordata; class Aves; order Charadriiformes; family Charadriidae; genus Charadrius; species Charadrius vociferus. Next base: position 77,526 of record NW_009648647.1, read on the forward strand.
TACGTGACAGCTGAAAATTCCACCACCTTCTCCCCTCCATTAATTAAGCAGGGTGCTTAACACAGTAATGATACCACGTGCAGGGGATGTGATTTCATCAGTTTGTACACAAAAGTAACAGGCGCAAGGTAACAGGCCAGCTGCGTGTAAGCCTGCTGTCCTCATTCCTCCCCGTGGAAGCACTTGTGAGAAGCTCCAGCTGAATCCGGACACGGCACTGGAGCTGGGGTACCACACGTCTGAATGCCAGCTCAGAAACGCGACCTCCAAAAGCAAGAAATGGCTACTGTCCACTGTTAGTACATCCCCTGATGTTACTTGCTACTACCGACACATGAGAGTTTAATGGCTGTCAGTGGCTATTGAGCAAATATGCGGGTTTGTAAACCTGGGTATCATCAGCCAGAAAACTGCAAGAGTCGGTAATCACCGCTCAAGACTTTGCATACTTCACTTAACATGGTTTTTTTCTCATTAGAATGCCTTTCCTTTGAATGACATTGAGCAAGAGAATGTTCTGCCACCTGAAAAATTTGTAATTTTGTCCCCTGCAATAGGATCATCATCTCTCAAGGGCAGCCTACCACCTCTGCCTGTTTCTTCATTGTAAGATGCAAAGTAAGTAACCTGCCTCTGCCTGACAATCACCACGCTCAGGTACTCTGCCATCAGCAAAACACTCGCCTTCAAGGTGTTCCTGTTCAAGGTGGCGCCGTCATTCCATGAGCATCAGCTTATGAGGCTCTGTAAGAGTAAGAGCTGATTTCTCACCCAGTTTCATACCTTCTTTTTTGGCCAATGAGGCAATAGTTTGAAAAGCACAAAGAATAATTCTTTAACGGTCAGTTGGACAACTCACATGTTTTAACTTAAGCAAGCACTAAGTACTTTGCTAAACTGAATCTTCAGCGATCACTTCATTGTAACTAAAGACAGAATTATCAATAAAAAGATATTGTACAAAAAGAATCCTTACGGAGATTCAAGGAGAGTGTTCTAATGTAGGTATTTTTGTTCTTTCCAGCTACAAAAATAACATACGATCCATCCTGAAACACAAAGGTAACCAAGGAAGTATTATGTCATTTGCAAAAGGTTCACTTCACTAGAGCAAAGTGGGTTTTTATGATTATTATTAAATTCCAGCTAGTTCTGTATATTTCAGCTTTGAAAGCAATACCACACAGCGTCAAAACATTTCTGATGAATAACGAGCCTGTAACAAGAATTACAAATGAGGAGATATTAAGAAAACATTAATTCCTCCATATGAGTACTTTCAAAGGTCATCTCTGTTTTTTTCCATTTCTCCAAGCACGATCCTGCCTTGTCCAAAATACCTCAGGCTTCTACCCCATTTATTTGATTTTGTTACAGACTAGGAAAAGCTATAATGCTGCAGCAATTTGATCTCCATAGCTGATGAATCAATATGTCTGAAGAGCATCACTAATTATAATAAAAGTATGTTCATTAATAGTATTATGCATTTTCATACATAACCGAATTTTAATTTTTCAAACACATACCCCAAAGAATACAGTTACAGTGTACCTATATGAATACGCCGGTATGATAGCAATGCATAATCTGAAAGCGCCTGCATTCGGGGAAGGCGTATATCACCAAATAAATTTGTTACATTAAAGCCAGCAAAGTACACAGTCAGCATGCAGCAAACCCATACGTGCAGGCAAACAGGTAATTTATGTCAAGCATATAAACAACAAGAGCCGCTCCAAACCCTCTTGCCAAACTGCAGTTCGATCACGCCAGCCTCTCTATTTAGCGGCTGAGGGTACAGACGGTCTTTCTTACTTTGCATCTTACAGTGAAGAAACAGAAAACATCCCAGTTTCTCCATTGTTTTAGTCTTTTTGTCCCCATAGTGAACTAAAATTTTGAGATACAGCAAGTGTAACAGGAAGAGTTAGAAAGAGGCTTTTTGATCTCCTAGCTCACTGCTCCTCACAGAGCAAAGCACCAGAAGAAGTGACATTTCACCTGAGCGCCGATGAACCGGGATACTCCAGTATTTGCAGTCTTATCTTTTGTAGATAAGATTCAACAATATGAGCATGCTGCCACACAGAAAACAACTTTACTGAAGGTCAGACATGGCATAACTCACAAGGAATTAAAGACCTGCATGAAATAACTGCTGCTTCTTACTTACAAATCCATTAAATGGGTTAAAAGTGACTTAAACTATTGAGTCTCAGAGGGGTGTTTTGTATCTGCCAGGTGATCTTTTACTCACATGGTAACAGCAGGTAACAAGATGCAAAAATTTCTGTGTCTGTTCCCTCGATCTCCAGAGGCCTAGTGCCTCTGTGTGACTTTGTACAGGTTATAACCTCCCTGGATTTCATTTACCCATCTCTAAAATGTGAATAATGCTTAACTTCCTCCTGGGAATCGTGTGGAGGCTCAGAATATTAATCCTGGTAAAGTGCTTTGAAATCAGTGAATTGAAAACAGCACAAAGCCCCAAGTTTTATCTTGTGAATCCATTTCTTATTGCCTTTACCTTGTCAAGCTCATACCAAATTAACTATGATCATTTAAATCAGTCTAGCTTCTGCAATAATAATCTTGCCTAATTCAATAATTAAAAAAAAAAAAAAGATGATAGAGGTAAACTAATTTAACCAACACTTGAGGTTTTTCTACTTACAGGTGTAACATGTACTGTGATATTACATACTGCGCCCTTCTCGTGCTGGTTTAGCAGTGACAATGGCTTCTCCTCCCCGGCCTTCTCCATCTGCATCAACAGTGTTCAAGGAGCCTTCTAAAAGCAATAATCTGTTTCATTATGAAAACCTTCTTTAAAACAGTTATGAAGTGACCTTAGTGGATGATTTTCTGTGCTGATATCAAAAAGCTTTTCCTTATATCTTTTAGGCACAAAATACATTAAGCACTTCAGCTCCATGGAAGATAAAACATTTTGTTAAAAAACTTAGGCATCCCTATAAAATGTAAAATATTTTTCTAGTTTCCATATAAATTAATGACCTCACGTTCAGAGCTGAAGAACAATAAAAATCAACGCTTTACTAAAACCCTGTTGATGTCCATTATCCATAAATACAGTGGGAATATGTTAGATTTAAAAAAAAAAAAAGTTAAAAAAAAAAGCTTAGAATTCACAAGAAGTATTTATGTTCTGAAGCGAGTTCAAAGGACCAGAAAAGTTACTGAAGTTACTTGCACAAGAACTATTTTTATTTTTGTTTTAAACTAACCCAGTACAATGTGAAAACTAATAAAACCCAAGAAAATACAGGGGGAAAATCCACAATTCACCCAACATTTGCAATATATACGGGCAACTAGCTAGAAAGAAATTTCATGGGCTAAGCAAGCATCCAAATGAGCAGTTGACTTTTCCAAAGCTTATTTAAACATTTTACTACTTCTCTTTGACTTCTATCATACCTTCTTCTGTGCGCATCTCTCCCAAAACTGTCGTGATTCCTGCATCAACAGGTCATGAACAGGCGATTTTTTCTGTGCTCACATGAGCTAGGCCTTGGTCATCAGTATCTTGACATCAGTAAAACCCCAATAAATGGTCACGAAATGTCAAGTCTTTGCCATGCCCTAACTCCACCTCGATCTCATGGAATTTCCATTCCTGTTTTTTTTTTGCTGCAAGTTAGCCTAAAGAGTCCTCTTCAAACGGTCTCCAGAATATAAACACAAGTAAATATGATTAAGTCTGTTTTGTACTACAGCACGAGAGGAGTTTATCAGTTATGCCACCACACTGGAACCTGGCTGGCTGACAAGCACCACCCCCGAGGGACCCAAGCCGGGGCAGTAAAGTATTCACAGCAGAGATTGGGGCACTGGGTTGGCTGAAACCAGAGACAAACAATCCCCTGCGCAAAGGTGGTGGACTGAAGGGCTCAGTAACAGATCTTTCTCAATAATCATATATTTTGACTTGGCAATAAACACTAGCTAAACTACATTTTTACATATGGCATCATTCATTGTGCTAAAAAATAGTTTTAAAATTGAAATCTGTCTTTACAGGGAATGTTAAGAAAGAAACGGGGAGAATTTTAGAAATATAATGATCAGAAACATGGATTAATTTTTGCTACAAAGTCACAAGTTTTGGCATTAGATTTAATAACTTGTTAAACAGATTCCTTCAACAATAAAAGAAAGGAATCTAAACATATTCATTCTCTGCAAACTACACAAGAAGGCATTCATCTAAGTTTGCTGTAATATACTCTAAAAGCAGGCTCAACGCAATGGCAGTTAAATCTCCGAAAAGCTACTCCACATTGTTCTATATTGTTTTACTGAACCCATGGGAGTATGTCTTTCTGTATGTTTTAGTGATGCACACAGCTTTGACGACACTTCAATTATCTCTGGTTGAAATTGAATCTGTTAAGAACACTGTAAACCGAATAATCCAATTCCTTCTAATACACCAGGCTGAATCCCTAAGCCCTAATGAACATTTTTCCTTTTTCATTCCCGCTCCCTAGAGCTAACTAAATTGTTGAGTCAAGAACCTAGCAATTACATATCATTTAAATATTTTTAGTTTATATGCATTCATCATTTGCAAGTGAGGACATGATTGCAGTAAGCTTCCCAACAATGCTATGTAATTTTAATTACCAGAAATCCAACAAGTTAGGCGAAACAATGTCATCAATATCTAAACCAAGGCACTGAACATGGCTAGCAACCCTGGAATTATAGGAAAACATAGTACAGCCTATGTGTGTGTGTGTGGGGGGTGGTTTAAACAATATATCTTCATGTAGTCTGTATTTCATACATAAAAGTTTACATTAAAAAGGACAAACAAAGAAAAATCCATGCCTAAAACTTGGAATTCCTGGTCAGCATATATTCTCTAACAAACCTGAGAATCTTAAATACAACACAGTGTCAAGAACTTACTAGTTTTTAGGAGACTTCATATTACGCATTACTGAAAAATTTCATAAAACTCAGCTGGACAAGATAATGGGCAACTGAAAAATAACAGAAGTAAAAAACCCAAAAGACCTGTGATGGGATCTTTTCTTGTGCAGTCAAAGAACGTATTTTAAGGCAGGGTGACTTTGTGATCCCAAAACAGTGATCACAATACATAGTGATCTCAATGGATTTGAAGAAAGTCAGACGTGCCCCAGGTTTCCAAAAATACATACCCACCATTATCAAAGTAAATGCACATTTAGTGAGTCAGTGTAATCGTCATTAAACATTATCAATACTTATTTATCTCTAAAAATAAACCGTAAATCCCAGTAAGTGCCGTTTCAAAAACAAAATGCATGGCATTTAGACGAGTACACATTTGAAATTACTAAAAGCCATTTTAAAAGGATGTGATCTCACAAAGCATTAGCTTTCAGCTAATAATTTTCACTCTTACAAGTTTTAAAGTACTTCAGAGTGCATTCAGTCTGAGAAGTAAAAGCCACTAATTTTTAAGATAAGTAGCAATATCGTATCTGGGAGAAAAAGTTGGTTACAAAATTGAAAATCCTGGCAATCAAAATTGAAGAGTGGGAAGGCTGACAGGAATGGGCTCTCTTGACTGTTAATTTTCTACTTCAAAACAATTATGCAGTAGCTTTCCACAAATAATCAGATCAGCAGGATGACAGGACCCACCTGTTACATCAAGCAACACACATACCGAGTCAGCTTCCGTTTGAAATTCAGCCAGAGTCAGACAATTAAATAGAATTGCTCTTGAAATGTCTGGTATAGCGCTATTTTGGAGAATCCTACACACTGTTGTGGGATTTCAGGTTATTGCTTAGAATCAAGGTGATTCAGTGATACAAATCACTGCAGTTTCTCTGAGGTCGTTACAGATTTAAGCAAAAGCAAGAGCAAATTGCAATATTAATTTTCAAACAAGCAAAGCTTGTTTTGATCAATATTATTACATTGATCAGAATTTGATGATGCTTTAAATACCTAATACAAACTTCTCCAAGAAGTAATTCCAATCAATATGAAAACATTTGATTTACATGGCAAGCGTTAGTTGGATCGACCGTAATTGAAAAATACCATCTTCCCAGAGCTATATTTTCCAAACTTTGATTCTGTAAGATCTTCAGAATACTTTGGTGCCTTTATCCTTGCATGTTACAAGTAAGCATCTCGCTTCAGAGAAGAGTAAAACTCTTACCTTTACTTTTGGTAACTTTATGGCCTATTTCAGTGAGAGATGTGTCTTTCCCTGAACTTTTCATTCTATATCTTCTGTATACTAAAACCCTGAGTAACGCAAACATTGTAAACCAGTCTAGAGAAATCTCCACCCTCTTCCTCTTAGGTAAATTGGAATGATGGGTTTTTTTTAAACTTAATGCTACCATTGGATAAGCTATGCAAATTTCATATTAGTTTAAATTATCCAATCACTGTGACTAAGAATGCTCTTCTGCAAAAGAACTTCAAGAAAATATTTTGCTGCTCTTTTTTCAATAGCCAAATTAATGGTTAATCTGATGATACAGCACAATCAAAACAAAGTGTCACAGCATGGGGGTATTAGTTCCAAGCTTTACAGAACTAGAGAACCTTGAGTACAGGCAATTATCAGACACTGAGGACAATAAGAGCGCCTTCCTACATGCTCATTAACTCTATTTAGACAAATGAGTAATGTCAGTGATTTCCACAAGGAGGCATATATAACCTTCTTCAGAAAGTGGACATCTTAACTTGCTCTCATTTCTCTTTATTCAGAGCTACGTTTTCCTCAGGTCTCGCTTCTTCATTCCACCCCACCCCACCCCACCCCCCAAAAAAAAAAGAAAAAAGAAAATCTAAACAATTAACAGACTTTCAAAGGAGTCTGGTATCTGGTCTACTTTTGTATCATCATTAATTCTGTGCCTTTCATGCTTTAAATAATCTCCTTTCTTCTTAAAACCCTTCTCACTGAAGTTACATAAATGCTTTTCTTCTAGCCATCCATGCCATCACAGAAACTAATACTAGTTTGTTCTGTTTTGCAGTTTTTTATATTTTACTTGCAAGTTCTACTCTGCATTTGTTCTAATATCATTCCCTTTGACACCATCCCTACTGACACTACAGTAAGCAGATTTCAGTTCTCTCCTTTCAGAAGTTTCAGATGTCTACACATTTTCTTGTGAAAATACATTAATACCACCAAGACCCTTGCACCTTCTGGGGGGGCGGATGGGGAGGAGGCAAAACCGCAATTGAGTACAATAGGCTTAGGATTAGAGGTGACTTTGGGCCCAGGCGAAATAGGTAACTGGCATTTACCAACTGACTGCTTGGGGAAAAGTAAAATATTTTCAGTGTGAGATACCACCGGCCTGTGCAAGAGGCAGCAATCAGCTGTGCACCAATACATACTTTCCTGAACACTAATAAACAGCTGCAGCAAAATATTCTGTCCCCACTGTTTCCATAAACTGACTCTTCATTTCCCATGTTTCTTCTTTCTTTTGACAGCATCTTAATATCCCACCTGACGTCTCAGACCCACTCTAAAACTCTGAGATCACCTACCTCCTATTACCCACCTTACTCTTGCAGAGAACTTTTCTTTTTGCACAGGCATATTTTGCCTACACTTCTGAGAAGCCTCGAGACAGCTCTCAAAATGATGTCCTTTACGACTATCCACTCTGTTTTCATACTGGTTAAGATAAACAGTGTTTCCGGAGATCTCCCAGGTACCTCTTTCCCAAGGAACGCACTAAGCAGCAATAAAAGGACTCTCTCAACATTTTTTGGATGAGACTGAAAAATTAAATTCTAGAAACTGATACGCATTAAACAACCTGTGGGTTGGGGAGGTCTTTGTAAGAGGGTGGTATCCTAGTGAATTAATATTTGGTGTGTCTAACACTCCAGGGTTTAGCTGAAGCTCAGGACACGAGTCTTTCAGGGTTGTCTGCAAGCACTGCTATACTCAGATTCATCACCTTCAGATTAGAGGGTGCTTTGTAATTGTCAGCTTCATCCTGAATCATCCACAGCCTAATAATATACTATTAATACTTGCTTAATTACTTTCACTTAAAATTCTCAATATGTGCCCTAGTCATTCGACCCAGGCAGTCAAGTGCTCAGAGTAACTCCGTGATGGATTTACCTGAAGCAAGGCATCCAGCACACCTGACAGTGATACTCCCCAAACTCCCTCCCTTCCAAATCAGACTTGATCTGCAAAGGATCGCACCAACTCTAAGTTTTATGAGTGGCCCCTACAACTCCAGATTCTTCTGGAATCTAGGGGGGCATCAATGCTTATTTCATTTCTGTTTGCATTCACCCTGGAGCCATCCATTCCTCATCCCACCTGAACTGTTCCCTTTACATAGTTGACTAATGATTCCTTTAAAACATATAATTCATCACATATATACCTACGTTATGTAATATTTTATGTGCTGCCTTCTTTCCATTGAGACCACACATAAAACACTATTAAGACAAATGACACACAGTATGAAGTTATTCTGCTTTAAAATGCTTGAGACAAAAATCCTCCTTTTCAACAGTTCTACCGCACATCACAGTGTCACACACCTCACATCCTTCTCCAGTTCTCACAGATTTTCAAAAGATAAGGAGGAGAGTTGGGTCTTCCCTATGCGATTCTGAAAATCTTCCCTCTGGAATTTCTGCCAAGTGCTGAATTGAAACCCCTGGATGTTAAACCGCTTCAGCCTCGGAAGAAGTACAAAGAGCATAAAATGCATGTTTCCTTAGGACTGTCCTCCTGCTGTACTTGAAGAAAACATTCTTCGGAATGAAAGCCCGGTTCAGCCCCCGTGCCCGTTCAGTTCTCGAAATGTGCTGGCTGCTCGGCTACTTCAGCGAGATACCACCTTCCCCAGTTTCTTTGGCAAACCTGTGGTACAGCATCGCTCTACAGGAGCAGCAGCGCCTGAGACAGCAGATTTTGAGTTCTCAGTGAAGCGATTCTTATTTATTGCTTAGACGCATTTCAGAAGAGATAGAATTTATATATTCAGCATTACGCGGTCTCTCCGTGACTATCTCTGTACTACATAGGCTGCAGAATTTCTAGTGGAGGATTTATACTTTATTAAAGCAATACCTTTTTAATGAAATGTTAAGTAACATATTTAAATTACAAATTTAAAAGATGAAATAAATTATCAAGTTTTAATGTCAAATATATTGTAAATGTAAAGAACATTACAACTAAAACCCCATTGATTTACTTCTGGTTTGAAAAATAAATAAGAGAAATACACAGGAATATACAGCCAATTTGTGCCTGTTAGTTACGGCTATTGAAATATTACAAGATATTATTAGACTGTAGACAGAAGTATCTACACACATAATATTTACAAGAAAATAGTGACAGTTGGACAACTGGATAAAGTATTTATCTTTTATTTGGAAAAATGTTGAAAAGATCCTATCGCTCTTCAGGATCAGTGAACAGTTATTTGCTATCTCAACCGCGGTGAACTCCAGTTCTGTTCTTATCTTTTTGGAATTTGAGTTGCCTCAGACATTTACGGCTATCTTTTGGAAAGACAATGGCATTTTACCACCAGAAGACACATTTTCAGATTATGTTTTACAAATCAGATTGAAATGAGAGAAAAAACACCCTAAAGGTTAAAGTCTCCAAATAAAATGTCTATTTAGCTGTGGGGTTTAACAGCACCAAGCTTTGGAGGATCACTTTCTTTAAATCAATTATGATCAATACAAGGCAGATGGCTCGCCTGTCACACCGGATAGAGCTGTCTGTCTGAGAAGGTCACTGCATCTGTCAGCGGGGAACTGCTGCGAAGGCGGCACATCTGAAACTCCCACACTCACAGCCCGTCTATTTGAGGAGAGTGCATCGGGGATTAAGATGTGCAGTGAAGGAATTAGAAGAGGTTACCACATTTGACAGCGTTTGTCAAATTATCTTTTACCACCTTTGCGGAAAGATACAAGAAGTAAAACTGCTGTATTACCCCTTTAGTCAAAAGAATTTTCTATCAATTTTCTCCCGTGGGGAGGTATTCTCTTTCCTTGTGTTTTCAAACAACATTTTGATGTCATTTCTCACAGGCAGTATAATTTTAATGCACACCATACTGTGTATCAGCTATCAGTAAAGTTATTACCATAATTAAATGTCATCTCTTTGAAGGGGACAGAAATTGCAAGTTCCTGCTATATCATAACTGGTATTGTACAGCCACTTGTAAAATAATCTCTCCTGCTGCTCCAGAAGCTCACTCTAGAATAGCAGTGATTACCAAGCTACATTACTTTTACCATCACTGCTACGGTATCAATGGTAATACACACCCCGTATCTCTATGAGGAAAGAGAAATTAAGAGAAACTTAAACACTTCTAAAACCACGTACTAAACCAACCTCTCTTCAAGTAAGCTTTAAAAATATGCAGATGTTTTCTTTAGTGTTTAAATGTCAGGTTTGGTTATAAATCCCAAATTATAGCAGATTAGAATCTGCTGCTCTTTTTTTTTTCTGTAAAAAAAAGAGTCACTTAGAGTCTCACTTTGCTTCCCTAAAACCATAATTATTCTATGATTCTACGATAATTAAAAATAACAGAATTGATGTGACTCAACTGAACAGAAACTGATGTATCTGTGATTTTTCCTTAAGATATGGTTTAGAATAAGTAGCTCTGTGTTGTTTAATAGCCTGAGCACTAATGAATAATTTACTACAGAAACACTTTTAAATATCCAAAGATTGTTTGCATGGGACACTTAGCCCATAATTTACATACAGTAAATTACACAATAAAACTGTTTTCCATTCATATGCTTTTTTCACTGCTTCAAAGAACAAACAAAACAATGAAAACAAAAAATTAGAACTATACATCTTCTGACATTAATAAATGTTCTCACCACATGTGAAGAAAATTAGAGCTACACTTCATAAGTATACACATGTAATATTACTGTTGAAAAAATACAGAAGTATTTCTCTGCTTAGCTAATAGAGAATGTTTTATATGTGTTAGCAATTGCCATATATTTATCGAACTGTATGGTTTTAATAGCAATGTAGGCACCTTCAATATTGAATGTGTTTGCAATATAAAATTTCTCAGATTTTCAGATACTGCAAATTTATTAGAGTCAAAATAAACAATAAAATGTGACTGTTTAAGACAGGAAAACCACTCACTTTTAGAGGAAATGTGTGAGCTAGGAAATTGTATGTCCTAATCTCAAAGTCTAAACTATTGTTTAAATCTTATTCTCTGTTCAGCTGGTTTCTTCCTTGACAATGAAAACAGTGTATTCTTTAGGAAAACATGTTCTGAGGGTCTACTTTTGAGCTCCCAGCAGAAGAACACTTGACAAGGCAATTTGTGTATTCCTGGACAAGTAAATCTCAATTTATTAGTTAGAACGTATCATCTACATTTTGACTGGTCTGGAAGAATTATAGAAACACTTCAGTTAAACTTCAGAGTTGTTCTCTTTTTTTTTTTTTTTTTACTAAATAATCTGCTACTGAATTAGACCAGCAGTGTTTTTCATTCCACTGACTTCAAGCAAAGCTTAAAATATCTGGGTGAAATGAAGAAAAGTCATCCAAGTAAACCAGAAAGTGTTCAAGCTCTCTGGCGGTCAACAAAATGCCTTCTATGTCTATACCGTTTTATTCCTACTGCATTATAAGAAGTAGGAGGTGGTCAGAGTTTCTCAATGAATAGGCAAAAATTCAACCCCTTTTCTCACTGAACTTCTATAGAATTCCAGAGCCCTGGGGTTTTATAATAGAACACCTGAAGTTCTTGCCCCAATGTCTCTCCCAGTCCACCAGTATGACATCAGAGTATTTAAAGAAAATCCTGGATATTGACTGCCTACTGCTGAACACTTGTTTTGTACATAGAATTAGCAGAGACAGATCTGTTCATAAATAAAAGCAGAAGGCATAAAATTGCTTGTAGTAAGCATTGTCATAATACATACGCACACACTTCCAAATTTCTCAAGTCCTGTGCTCTGTATTTCTATTTAAAAATTTAAAATTACCATGTTTAAATGAATGAAAGACTTTCCACTGATACATCCTTCTAAATTTACACCTTCCTGAAGAGCTTCCATGCATCCATTAAATCAACAGATGACTCTAAGGAGTCTTCATGGGAGCAGGGCAGAGGGAGAGAAGCAGCTTAACAAATTAAGTAGTGAGGATACGAAACACAGAACGCCTCACTAGCATCTCCCTTTAAGCAAAGGCAGACATCACAGGGAAGCACTGGAAGTATGTAGAGCATAAAAGCCACTCGCAGGACTTTATGAAAACGATAGCAGAATATACAACTCTGTTGCTAAAGTCAGTAGAAAGGTTTTTACTTCGATTTCATAGCTTTGAAATGTAAACTCAAGTCTGAACAAAGCAGGTAATGTGCTGAGGGCTCCAGACAGCACAGGTCTTCTGCAGAAAGCACCAGAGGTGCTTGCCACTTACAGGCGTTGAGTGTGGTTAATATCTGAAAACATGAAAAACACATTTCTTGCTGATTCTTACTACCAAATGAAGCTTCTGGTTCATATTATTGTGGCCACTGACTTCAGTTGGTTTTGCTAAAGTTTCAATTTAACCTTCTCTCCTATTATTTTTGAAAAAACTTAAAATAGCTACTTAACAATTTGGTAAGCTTACATATACATGTATTATTCCACTTCATGTCATCAATGCAATATAAAGCAGAGATAAAGACAATTTGTTTTCTATTTCTATATAGTTACCATCATTTTATAGTTACCACCATATCTTCTACAGAATACTGGGCTGCCAGAGCTGTTTGTGGCTAATCTAGTGCTGCTTTAAGTTAGCTACTTTAAAACTGGACCCAAAAAGCCTTTACAGGCTGTGATGCTGGTCAGATCCTGTTTGTAGCACAGGCATATCCTTATCTTACCTTCCATTTGTGTCTGGTAAACTAAACATACAGAATGTCTTTGATATTCACCTTGCGGTATTTATTCATCAGAGGATTACTGGAAGATATACTGTACACCCGCTCTTTAAATAGTGTTTGGTTTGGCTCAATCTGCAGAGAACAAGAGTATGGTATATCTTGAATGGCTGGCAGTTAAAAGTTTGGGTCTGGCTGCTCTCGAAGACCATCCTATCCCTCCGGTTTTTTATAGGCTGGATTTTTAAGTGCAGCAGCTCTTCTGAGTGGTTTACTTTCTGGAAGTAAGTGATGTCAGCCTGTAATGGAGGTACGGAGCCTGACAAATACAATAGGGACCCTTACTGGCACACAGAACTTTGTTGGTGTGTAGGAGCAAATGAATAGGATCTACAAGAGGTCCTTCCCAGATGGCAAAGAAAACAGGACAACCTAGAACAATTTCTTTGGACTCAATTAAGCAAGGAAACAGACTATCAAAGTAGTAATACAATACTTATTTTCTCATCAGGATGTGATAACACAAGAAAGTAGCAAACACCTATAAACACCTCAGCAAGAGAGACAGCTGTCCTCTAAAAGATAAGGGGGAATGAGGGGAAGTAAACAGAATCATTATTCTTTCCTCTAATTGCATTTGATGATGAGGTATATTAACCTAAATTATTCCTAGTCCCTTTAAGAGACATTTAGTATCTCAGTCACTAAGCCCAGCTGAGGCAGCCTTGTAGCTATAGAATTAAGCAGCTCCTGACAAGCCCACGCTATGCTTGTGGTAATTTCACTGAAGGCAGATTTCACAGCTAATTGGAGCCTAAACCCAAATATTAGAAGAAAGAATACAAACAAAAAGGAAATATATATCATTAACATATCACTCTTGATCATTCCTCCAATACAAATATAAAAACCCCACAGCATTTACAGAAAAGCATCCAGCAATTAGGTCTTTAAGTATATTAACCTTTTTTGTTGCTTCATACCCAATGGTTATAATTGGCTTTAACGGAAGAATGTTTTTCAAGCTTCCTGCTAAGCATATTCATGTAAGAAAACATTTTCTGTGACTTTCTACTTTTGCAAAAGCTTCTTTTGCGCACCTCTGGCTAAAAGACAGATCGGTGTCTAATTTTAAGGGGCTTATTACCCCTTCTGCATCTTCATCAGCTTATACTTGCCAGGTAAATAACTGATATAGCTTTATTAAAAACAGAAGTTGCTTTCCTAGAATTTTCCCTACCTTTTATTTGAACATAAAGTTGTTGTTTAATAATCAAAATCCTCAAACCATGAAATAGTGAAATACTTGTTAGATACTTAGTGAAATACTATTAGATATTTAGATATTAATTTTCAGTATTTGTTTCTTCAAACTCAGGATGATATAGAAGTGCAACAATTTTTTGAACAGGAAGCAGATCCACTAGTTCTTTGACCAAAATAACCCTCAAATCAACCAACGTCTCTCAGGGGTTCCAGTGGTGATACCTAGCAGACACAAAATGTACCGTACTATTTGGAAAGAGATTTTTTAAAGTGAAGGATTGATGCCTCAGATACTTTCTCAAGGACACTACCGACATCCTATGACAGCTCTGGGCATTCACCTCAGAGCAAGCTCTCTTGTTTTTACCTGAGCTATTTAGTGCGAAGTCCTGCTCTGAAAAATGACTGTGTAATGATAAGGACATCTTCCTCCCTTGTGTCTTAATCAGCTAATAACAAAAGTAAGGTTAATAATTCCAGTTCAGTACAGTCTTGTCATGCTGTAGAAATCCCTTCCAGATGTTAGTAGTAATAATGCGTCATGACCTCAAAATATTTTTATATCCTTCTATTTACCTGTACCCTTATTGCAAGCCTTTTAAGCACTCAAATTAGGGGAGAAAGAACTTACTAGAAAAATTAGTAATATGCGTTTGAGAATTTATACCTAGATATCCACAAATTTCTGAGCATGGGAAAAAGTTACAATTCTTCTCAGCATTCCTGAGTATACACAAATTATAGTCACACTTATTTGTAATATGATACAAAAGTTATTCATTTTTATCTTCAAGATAAATTGAAAAAGTGCAGTTACAAATGCATCCAACTCATCAAGCAATATATTTACAGCGACCTTCTCTCATATCATGCTTATTCATCAGAAAGGGTCTTTTAATTTGAGGAGGCCGGCATTATTATCTTGGCATAACAGTGGGCTGAACCTGATCGCTAGACAGCACACAAATAGTCTATGGATAGAGATACCGTACTGAGCAACCTAGTCTGGCCACAAAGCCCCCGTCACCTTTTCCCTTCCAACAGCTCCTGCAGTGGCTACCAAAAGGTGCCTTGCCAGCCACCCCACAACAACCACCATCCTAAAAGCTAGTTCATAGTGCTCCTACACCCAAGAAGCTTCACTTTATTCTGAAGGTGCTCCTACCCAAGGACAATCTTTCTCCTACTTTGCATTAAATATTAGCAGTTATACACCGCCCTACTTAACAGAGACTTCAGTGGAAGTGAAGTACACCATTAAGAAAGATCATGGAGAAATAACAGCGTTATTTGTACAGAAAGGTCCATTTCAGCCAAGTTACCACTGCACAGCTAATAGAGCTAAAAACAATTGATCACAATTCCATTTCTTGGAATGCTAACTTTTATTATTATTATTACTACTACTATTATTATGACTACTACATGAGGAAATTTAAAGAAATGTAAATAAGATGGAATCAGCATCAAACCTTATTATACCATAGAGAGCTAGACAGAATAGGATCAAGAGAACACAAGATATGCAGTTTTTACGTATAAGAACACTACATTCAAATTTGAGAGGGGGACTGGAGGGGTGGTGAGGAAATGCTTAATTTTGTTTCCCTAGTACTGTTTAACTTGTAAATCCATATAATAAAAAAAGACACAAGTTATTTCTCATAAAACTCAGCAAATAAATGATGCAAATAAACAGAACAAAACAGCAGGAAATGAAGTTCTTGTTTACACAAAAAAGTGGATTTTAACAAGCCATTAATCTATCATTGCATATCACAAGTCAAGCAATTTGCAACTGAACATGAGAAAAACGTATAGGTCACACCTGCTACTTACAAAGTGTTGACATTCTTGCCATGTTTCACAAATATACTGTCAAAACTTGAAAGTACAAGACAGATTTATGCAATTAAGTTTTTGTTTGGATTAGTAAAACAAGCCATAATTGATTGCTCATATTCTTTACTTCATTAATGACTCTCTAATTAGCAAAAACTTATCAGTATCTGTGGCTGGAGGGTTAGCAGTCATTGATAGAAATACAGGTGTGAAATAACCCAATTTACGATATCAGATGATGTTAATGATTTCACACAAGGAAGTAAGGTCCCATGAAATATACTCTCGTCTCCTCTTACTACCTACTGACAATCACAGTTTTATATCATGAAAAGATTACTATACTTACCTTCTCATTAGTAGCTAATTTCACTCATTCCTCTTGCCAAACTAATTATAAGAATTTTTTTCAGGCTGAAATGAATTAATAGGGCACTTGGACCCCACTCATTTTTCTCATGATAAAATAATTAATAAGCACTTATACACAAAAATCAAAATAGTTGTGTTAACTAATTAGTATCGCTAAGGACAATAAAACCTGTAATACATTAGAAGTAATAAAAACTCCTTTTAGTGAGTAATAATCATCAGATTTCCCTAACTTGCAGTTCTATTATAACAAAATCAGAGAAATGAAAGCAAAACACAGCTATTGTTATAAAAATTATCTCTTTTTCAAAATCTCTGTAGCTGTTCCTCAAAATGGAAAAGGTTAGTAACAGTTAGCAACCCTGAAATTAGTACCAAAACCAGTGTTTTGTTTGGGTTATTAATGATTTAGAGGGACTGATTAGTGAGTTGATGAATTTCACTGATTGATTAAATTACATTGGTTTCTCAGAAAAAAAAAAGGAGAATATTTTGAAATTCCATAGATATGGTATAAAAGCAGGAAGACAAAATCTAGTATCTTTGAGTGCTATTTATCTCCTTCTGTAGCTCTACTACATGTGTTCCTGTTATATGGCATCGACATTCAGTATAGACACCACTGCGCAGAGAAGACTGGTAAATGCGCGGTGATGGGGAAAGCGGGTCTTACCAAAAAATAGCCTTTGGCATGTGAGACTGTTTTGCCAGCAACCAAAGCAGCCTATAGCTAGTTGACTAAGGCATTCTGTCACAAGATGAGGAAACTCGAATTGACACGTTAGGACCCAGAAAAGAACTGGATCAAACGGTATGGTCTATAAGTACCCAAACTGATTTTGTATGCTGTCTTAACCTGTCCCTTTTGGTAAACATTAAACAAAGATCTTGTGTCTCTCTTTACACCCAAGACGAAGCTGGATTCTGAGACACTTACGGTTCACAGCTGATACTGTGACCTCATCAGCAATTAAAGTAAAAAGCAATAATGAAGAAAGTGTGATAAATAAGGCATCTATGGAATCCAAAAAAAAAAAAGCCATCTCAGCTTACAGAGAGCAAGTGTCTCAGAGCAGCACAACTGAAGGGACCGATGTTCAAGTG
The DNA here is from genome assembly GCF_000708025.1 of Charadrius vociferus. Lineage (NCBI taxonomy): Eukaryota > Metazoa > Chordata > Aves > Charadriiformes > Charadriidae > Charadrius > Charadrius vociferus. The sequence continues at coordinate 95,060 of NW_009648647.1, forward strand.
AAATGCATCACTCATATCTGACTGGTAGTGGCTACATTGCAACAGTGAATTTCAGGATTTTTTGTATGAAAAATGCTTATTTGCAAATTATAACTCTTAATTCAGTCATACCCGGAAATCACCATGCGTTTCTGCTGCTTATCCCTGCGGAACACTACACAAAGGGTTAGGTTACCTTAAAAATCCTTCCCCTCCCACCCCCCAAGGAGATATTCAGAACTACTGAATGCGAAATGACTGATTTCAGGGGTCTAAAACAGGAACACGGATTATTTGAAATTTCAATACAAATATGTAGTCTCAAAGGAATAAAAAATGTAAACACACATTTTCAAATTAAAGGCACTGGAGGTACACAGCTGGAAATCAATGCCATTTAAATTTTTTGGATTATAATATAGTCTGTAAGCATAGCAGTCTGTTTTTAACTTGCAAGAGCAAATTTTGATTTATCTGAACATCAGCACCTCAGTATAAAGTTAAATTCAGATTACTTAGAGACATATTCTGTTTTAATTACTTTATTGGAATCAAACCCCTTGTAAGTCTTTTTTAAACATCGTTTTGTCCAGAGGGTACTAGATTCATCATCCTTCTGGATTTTAACTAACATAAAATGTTCCACAGAGAGCTGGTTTGTTTTAATGTTTTTTCTTTCCAAAGGGCACCATACACATTCATGTATTTTCACGTTTTGGGGTTTTGTTTTTGTTTTTTTTTTTTAAAAAAAAGCTATGATCAAAACTGCAAATCTCAACTCCCTAAAAACAAACAAACAAAACACCCTCAAACACTATCTGACTTGAAATCATAGGCAGTATTTTCATTGGGAAAAAATGCCTGATAGCTTTCTTTTTAATCTATCTTTACAAAGCTCTCTGAAGATCAAAGAGGTCTCGCTCAGACAGATGCATTTTCATGCCAATGGCTAGCAGAAAGAATAGCCTTCAAGGAAACTGCTCAGTGAATCCCTAAATAATCAGGCAGCAGAACAGAGTATAAGAACCTTCAAAAAGGTCAATGGACTTGGAAAAAAAAATCCTGACTATTAACTTTTTGGTTTGGGGTTTTTTTTGTTTGTTTAACTCGACTACCCTGGAGTTAACTGCTAACTGTGGAATTTAGCCACATTTGACAGTAATTTCCCTAAAATAAAGAAATGTGTTAATGAAAGTAACAACTGCTGAAAAAGAACACGAAAAATGCAAAATTCAAATCACTGCACTCTTTCTGTTCAAGATAAAATGCCTTTTGTTTCTTATTTCTAGCACTACCCCTTAAGCAAATATTTAAAGAACAGCAAAAATCCCTCAGGATATTAAGAAATCAACTGAGCAGATGATTAACCTCACTATGCATTTAATATAAACAATTAACAAAAAAATATACAGCGCTTCATAAGAATCAATTAAAATTGTCTTTTTGTAGTATAATGGGAAACTAACAAACTAATTCTAATCACATACCCACTATTACAATCTGAATGGATCTTATTCTTCCCTATCTCACACGCATTGCCCTACCATTCACCCTTAGGAGGCTCGCATGTGCTGTCTACTGACACTCCCACGCAGGTTTTCCACGTGAGCATTTATGCAATACTCCTCTCATGATTTTCTCAGTATCTCAAACTTATCGAGCCAACGGCAACTGAACTGCGTTAATGGCCTGGTCACACACGGCACTTCTGAATCAAATCTGCATGTGCCATGAAGTTGAACTGAGCATGGACAACTGCCAAAATCTTTTTCTACAAAAACATAATTTCCAAATGGAACAAGAGAAGCAGTGCAGTACAACCCAGCATGCAGAATGCTCGAATGAGTCTTTGCCCTTCGTACAGGGCCAACAAAACAAATGACATTGGGGTTATGCTTAAGAAGCTTATTAGCTTTCCCTGCATTGCCTATGTTATTATATCATAGAAGCACAGAATGGTTTAGGTTGAAGATCATCGAGTTCCAACCCCCCTGCCCTGGGCAGGGACGCCTCCCACCAGCCCAGGTTGCCCAAGGCCGCGTCCAGCCTGGCCTTGAACACCTCCAGGGATGGGGCCTCAACAACCTCTCTGGGCAACCTGGGCCAGTGCCTCACCACCCTCAAAGTAAAAAATATGTTTATTCCTTAACTGAAACCATTTGCAAGTTTTCATTTTTTTACATAAGTCTTTCCTCAAGGTGAGTTCACGCAACATACATGCCTGTGATTTATTGTAAAGCTCTGTCGCGATGAAAGGTGACGTTACACCTTCAAGACCGGCACAGCAAGCACTGCCGTTGTACCAGCACTAGTCCTGTGAGCGCTTCCCGCTTCCTCCTTCTGCCGCCCTTCTCCTGTTCAGATGTATTGTGAAGGGTCCTGCAGCAAGTTTTCCATTGAAACACCAGAATTACTTTTAAAACATTGAAGTAACACCTGAATTATGAGCAGGAGTACTTTTTCTAGCACCATTTAAACTGATAAATGGGAGAAGACAGCTCTAAAGGATCCCTGACAGATCTCCTTGAAACTCTGTACTATGGGTTTCAAACGAAGACAAAGCAAAGTGCTCACTAAGACCTGGGAGTTTTTGACTATTTTGTATATAGGCCAAAATGTACTTGATGAGATTGCAGTTCTTTGCATCAGTCCTAAATTTGAAAAAATACTCTGTTACCATAGTTTTAAATAAAACCTCCTCAAGAAGTTTTTAAAGCGTGCCTCAAGAACTTTAAAACAGTGGTTCCTCCCTTCATTCCATTGCCCGTACAAGCTTGAGAGATGAACAAAGCATTAAGGTAATGCTCTTGATGAATCTCAACCATGTAAACAGCTGACACGGCTTCTGTAAACTCCAGCCTTCAGATAAAACAGAAGCCTTAACTGTCACAGTGGAATCCAGCCAGACTTATGTCCGGGAGCTCAACCAGAGGGCCAGGTCTGCTTTCTGGCTATACCATTAAACCAGACTGGCCCAGGGACCCCAGCCCTGAAGGAAGGTGACACAGGCTGGCTCATACCACAACACATTTCTGGAGCAGAAGGGTTATGTTGCACAGTACTGTGCTCTGAATCTCCCTGGGCTTACTGTAGATGCTTTAAAATATAATTTTCTGTGTATTTTTCTGGTCAAAGTGTGTGAAACCGTTTCAGAGTATTGCTTTTCGGACCTGGAACAGAATTCTTTTTTTGCTTGCCAGAAATTTGAAATAAAGATGTAACGTGAGGGTTTTTTGACTGTTGTTTTGCATTTTGTTCTGCTGTATTAAAGATTCGGGACAAACCAAGTCTGGCACAATGTGGGGAGGACATGAAGAGGAAAAGATTTAAACAAAAGCCCTGCTTGTAAGTATTACTGGGGAAATCCAAAAAACCTGTGTATCACAATTCAGAATTAATTGCAGAACTATTTATAACACATCACTTTCATCATACATGTACGCCTACATTTCCAAATAGACCCAAAGTAAACATCATGCTTCACAGTTAATTTTAATGGCAAGATTAACCTCGTTACTGGAATAGCACTCAATCTCAAGTACGATCCACAAAGCACAAGTGCTATAGCTGCTAAGAAGACTGAAAAATCTCGGTACTGTTCAGTCAGTTTTGAAAGGAAATCTCTCCATGTATCTAGTATTCAGTAGTTCTCTTCTAAAATGTTCCTTCTATCCAAAATGAAAAACACTCTAATATTCATTGTCTTCAGTGATATTTCACTGAATTTTCACTGGCTAAGCACTACAGCACTGGGAAACCAGTGAGGCCTCCCCATTTGAAAGGGTCTTATCAAGACTAACGACTATTTTGAGCAGAAAGAGCCTGTACCATACGCAGGGTTGACTATGCAGTTGTTGTTCACTTTTTAATATTGTAAATTAACACCAGCTCTCCAAGTGAGTTTGCATCCTTGTTCATATGCCAGCAAGGTAAAAGAGAAATTAAAGCAGATGCTTAATGAGCATTCTCAAGTTCAGCAAGGACATCGCTGATATTTATTTTACATTCCAAATACTATTCCCTAGCTGTAGCTGCCTCAGGGTGTGTAGCACTTGTTCTTTGCCAGACTGGATGCTGTGAGCTTCAGAGGTGTGACGGTGAAAAAAGTCGCCTTGGACTATCCTGCAGTTTGAAGAAACTAACACGGCACCCAGTAGAGTCCTTGAGATTCTACTTTTTCTCTGGTTCTGGATGCTGCTAGTCTAAAATACTAAAATGTATACATGTAGGTGTGCCTCTCGGCTTTCTCCAGCCACTGGGTTCTCATTGTGCGTTTGCTGTAGGCCATCCCCCTTCCAACTCCCAGTGCTTTCTACGAACTCCACGCCTCAAGCCCTGTCTCATCTGTCCTCTGCTCCGCAATCCAGTCATTAATCCACAAAACAACTTTTTCATAGCCCAATACGAACCAGTCACAGTCACACAGCTCCTTCTCCACCAAAATTGATGGCATTTACCTCACTACATCACATCTCAACCAAGAACTCAACCTGCATGAGACAGCAAGTGTGAGAGAACATGAGCACATTAGAGAATGAGCATGAAAGAGGAAGAGCAAATGAAAGCACACGAGAAATCTCAAGGAAACAAAAACATTTTGTAGCTAGATTAGGAAACTGGATGCAAAAATTATCTCATTAAATAACTGATACAGGACAGTTGATCTTTTAGGGGGTTCAGACCATCTTAACCAGGATCAATCAAATGAGTACAAAAAAAAAAAGGAAAAAAAAAATCAGCAACAGCTCACTTAAAGAATTCCCCAAACAAGGAAACAACAATCAAGACAGCAAGTAAAAGCATAGGAGAGAAGTTCCTTGTCTCTTCCAGCTTGATACGTTCCTTCTGCATTCTAATACTGGACTAAGTCTTGAAGGAAAGGATGTCACAGACTTCAGCCAGGACAGCAATCCTTCCTGGGCTGGGGGAATGGGGAGGAGACACCAGGAGCTTTCATTATCTTATTTTAACATACAAATTCATAATCTCCTTCTGATAACATATCCCAGCACTTATCCTCCTTAGCATGATACAAGGACTTGAACCACCATCCCCCAGGGGACTGAGCTTGATTTAACTTCCAGCACTCCGTACCTGTGGCAGGTGCTAGGGCCACTGTCAACTGAATGAAAACTAGCTGTTGCCCTGACCACCAGTACAACAGAGGAAGGAAGAGATCTAAAGGATCCTTTGAAGAAGCACATAAAAATATTCTTGAGAAAGTGGGATGACAGGTTGCTAGTCAGTGAATTCCAAGTTGATGACTC
>NW_009648647.1:100351-147141 GCF_000708025.1 Charadrius vociferus
AAAAAATGTATTTTGCTAAATTACTCTGATTATTGCTATCCCATTACTGCTGAGACAGTTGTCAGCTCACAGTCCTTCTCAGGTAAGCACAAATAAATACATCAGGAATATATAAAGTAAATCAAAGAAAGGAAGCATAATACAGCATGGGAGTGGAATTTACTGTTCCCTCCTAGGAGAATTCTCTGCTGTGATTTTAGGCAGGCTACAAAATAAAGCAACTCAGGAGTTTTTCCATGATGTTCTCTTTTAAAATTGCTCCAACAATGTAAAATACGATAATCTGAGGTTTTGAAAACTCAAAGCAACTTTGGTAAGTTTGTTTGTATACGCTATAAAAAAGTTGAGAGTTGTTTGACTTTCGAGTTACTACCTTGTAAGTTTTAATCAAACCATCTTAATATTTTAAGAGTTCAGCTGTAATGTCATGTCACATCAACATGCATTTCAAAATGTAGATAAGTAAAAATTATTCAGCCCTCGGATCATACACATCTCAGCTTGCTTGATTACACCTCTCTTTGAAACTTCTCCATCTTTTGCTCAATCTCCAGCTAGCATTCCTCTAGTATGCTGGGTAAGAGGACACAGCAAGCCATTAGGGAGTCTAAGGAAAACAAAACGAGAAAAAACAAAGCAAAAGAAAACCCAAACACACGAAATACTGAAATGCTACAGGAAAAAAGAAAAAAGAAAAAAAAAACCAACAAAAAACCCACAAGCAACTGCAAAGCCTTATCCCTCAACATTATAAAATATCACCCAGCTCCTGAAACCCCAGTTTTCAGTCTTTGCGTAGGGACTTCACGGCGTCCAGAAAAAGGCAAGAGAAATGCACATGCTAAGCAGCAACTCATGTGCATTTCTGAAAGGAACAAAAACAGCTAAAAATCACTGGTCTAGTAAATGTGTCAGATATTTATTTGAGGAAAATACCAAGTTTAAAAACCAGAATCTCAATTGCACATTTTAATCTGTCATTGTGTGTTTGTCAATGGGTATGCTCACACATTAATATATGCAACTTTACTAATACAAAAGAAACTATCAAGGCTTAATATTTCTCAGAGGAAAAAAGCAGAAAAACAACACAAGACAGTTCAACGAAATTAAGCTCCATAAATACATTTTGATGAGTTTCTAACGACAGGCCATAAGTCTGCAGGGTCATAACAGTGCCATGAAATTGTCAAATAATTCATTTGCACCAACTTGGATCCCTCCAGCTCATTTAAAGTTAACATTTGTGAACTTTAAAACCTATAAAAAGCAAAACCTGCAGAGAACATATCACTGCCATAGCAGTTTAGACCAAAGGTCAGGCGGCTCTCAGACCACGGCTGTCTCTGACACTTTGTGAGCAGGGACTACAGCTCGCAGGTCCCGTAAATGTCTGCTTGCCTGGCTGCCATTACCAGCACTATTATTTTATTTCGAACAGCTTATTCACTTTTTATACCAACCACCGCTACATGTGCAAGATGAATAACAGCAGGACTAAAGGATGAAGCAATTCCTTTTTCACTTCACTGTCACCTACAGCCTAGAACTCTGCAAGCCATAACTGCCTCCAATGTCACCACATTTCTTCCTCATAATTCATACAGATATTAAATAATGCCCTGAGTCTGCTAGATAAATTGTATATTTCTAGAATGCATACACATTCATAAAAGGTGATGATGGGTTTTGTTCTTTTTAATATCATAACAAATATTCTCATAAATCACTGCTAAACCTTACACAAGATCAATCGTAGTAATAATAGGCTTATACCAATATATAAAATACAGGCTTAACCAAGCCTATATTCCTATTTTACATTACCTTATGATCAAAAGAAGTGAGAGCCACTTGAGTTTAACTATGCATTCTTATGTATAGCCTAATGAAGTCGGCATGCAAGGCCAGTAGCCTGAAAGTCAGTGAGACAGAATCAGAAACAGCAAGCGACCCACAGGTACCATAGCGCGTAAAATACTTAAACCTAGAATTTCTCGTACTTTCAATATTGTGTATTAACTGTGGTTCTTCTAATTGATTAGAAATGGAAAGAAAATACATCCTTATTTCTTCAATAACCATTTTTGTTAAAAAATTAAGTTTAATTCTTAATGGTATACTACCTTGTCTGAGCTGCATGATGAGGCATACAAATTTCAAATTCACTTGACTTTTTTCTCCAAACATCTTGTAGCTAGAAAGATTCCTTTGTCAGGAATCAAAGGCTTCCCAAAGATCAATGAACTCAGCACCAAGCTTTTGATTTGGAGATACTTACCTACTTATTAACAAAGGGAAACAATACAAAGCATGGATCAACAGTAGAATACAAAATACGCAAAGCCAGTTGATTCATCAAATGGTGGGACTGGATGATCTTTAAGGTCCCTTCCAACTCCAACTATTCTATGTTTCTATGATCTATGATTCTCCACTGGGGCAATTCCAGTGAAGTAGATAGTGGACTAAATAGATTATATGTGATCTCTCTGATGGTTATTTATTTTGTTTATAAAAATCAGAGTCCTTTTTTTTTTCCTGATCCTACTGTAGGTTACAGAGTGACTCTCTGTGGTGGGTTGACCCCAGCCAGCAGCTAAGCACCCACACAACCACTCGCTTACTCCCCTCACAACATGATGAGGGAGAGAATAAAGCAAAAGTGAGAAAACTCATAGGTGAGATAAAGACAGTTTAATAAGTGAACGAAATGAGGAGGGGAAACAAACAAGTGATGCAAAGACAACCACTCACCACCTCCCACGAGCAGACTGATGCCCCCCCAGTCTCTAAGCAACGACTACCTTGTAAGACTAAACCCCAATATTGGGGGTTTTTTAGGTTTGGGTTTGGTTTTTTTATTGCTGAGCATGATGTTTGATGGGATGGAGTGTCCCTTTCGCCAGTCCAGGTCAGCTGTCCCGGCTGCAGCCCCAGCCTACGGAGTAAGAGAAAGCCTTGACGCTGGGCAAGCACTGCTCAGCAAGAGCCAAAACACTGGTGGGTTATCAACACCGTTTTAGTCACAAATTCAAAACACAGCACCATATGGGCTACTATGAAGAAAGTTAACTCCATCCCACTACCCAAAAGGATGGGGCATAAGTTATTAATATATAATACCAAAGATAAGAATAGATCTGTTTAAAATCCTCTTTCCATCTGCCTTCTCTATACAAATGTCAGTATTTGCTGTGAACTCCACTTGTCATAGCCAAATCCTATAAGAATTTCTTAAATCTGAAAAGAAAAATTATTGATTTTAAGTAAAATCTTCTATGATTTTAGTAACAACCTTCAAGGCTAAAAATACTTTTAAAACCTCAGGAATTCTTTCTCTTATCCCTCTTGTTCTACTCTTCCTGGCAATGTAGGTTACAAATATTAACTTATTTCTGTATCCCAAGGAACAGCAATAAAATTCTCTCTCATCTCCAGAGTAACCACAAATTCAACATTCATGCAAAAGAAATGTGGACACTACAGTATTGAGTCAGGTACATCGTATTTATGTTAAGCCATTAAAAAGCATTTACAGTATTTATTTCTCCAAGTATCCTACCTGCCTACACATTTCAAAACTTTATGGTCCTATATGCAGGAAATATATGTAAATTGAGTATCCACTGTAAAATATTCATTTTCTGCACTTCTCATCTTTGTCTTGGTTGGTGGAAGAGAGAGAAACTGAAGATTCTATCACCAGTTTGAGACAGAAATATTATATATGCTGGGTTGTCTTGAGGAATTAAAATGTCCCTTGGTTATCATATTCCAAAGCAAAACCTATTACAATTATTCTGCATATATTATGAAAGTTTTAAATCCCACCTGACATAAATTCAATTAAGCACATCCTTAGAAGACAGTTGTACAGGTAACGGAACGACTCATAAAGATGTTTAAAACTTCATTAAGGGGTACAGGTAAATTGTATTAAGATTTATTCAACTAATGCAGATTTAAAACAATTCAAATATACTCCTTAACAGGAATCATGTTAGCTGACTAAATCAGTGCTTTCTGAAAAGCAAAGGAAATGTTGGAAGCATGCAGTTTTTACAATTTCTTTAGAATTTCCTTTCACACAGTCTAAATGGCCTTATTCTGGAGCCGTCTCACCGTGAGGACACAGAGGCCACCATCAAACAGGTGTTATATGGACACAGATCCATGTCACATCAGCTGTACTTTCACACCCTCATGGCCCCGCAGGTCCAGTGCCTCATCATTATTAACATTGACAGTTCTTTCAAAAAAACATCCACAGCACATTTATAATTTTATATGCCAGCTGGGCTGGGAGTTGAGAACCTGGCTCTTGGGAAGTAGCTTGAATGCCTTGGAGCCAGGAATTCTTCTCCACATGAAGAGGAATACAAAGAACATGGTTTTGCAAAGGCCGTGGGAAAACTTATGCAGGTTCCTGCACAGATACGTCACCCAGTTTACAGGAAGACTGAAGGACAGCGCTATATCCAAGTTATAAAATTGCAGCAAGTCTATTGTCCTATCATAGACAGGAACTATCAGCACAGGCAATGAATGCTACAAGGGATGCCAGGGACTGGCAGTCAGTAGAGACAGCAGGATCCCAAAATCAGAATAAAATCTGAGCAATTTTAGTGAGATTACACACACACAAGAGAAGTGAGACAGATGGGCTTACTAAACTGATTTTAGGGATATATTATTAAGTGAATGAGAATAAAATGGGAGTACATCACCATTACCTACAAAAATCCCAGAAATGATGACAGAAATGCTTAGGTCACAACTACACTCCACATGTCTAAGGCAAGCAGATAAACCAAAAAAACAAACAAAAACAACCTCAAAACCACCCTCTTAGCTCTGAGAAAAGTATGGTTTACAACGTAATCATAACAAACATAATAATAAAAAACTCTTTACTTGAAAGTAGAGAGTTGTATAAAAGTTCCTTCAAAACACAACCTGTGATTTCCCCCTAATACAGAAGAAAAATCATGCTCTTGATTCTGCTCTGCCCTTTTAAAAAGAGCCATAATTACATATTACTGACCAATATAATTTACATACTTTCATATATACAGTGGGTTTGGAAATACTTTGAAAATAGTTATCTTAAAGTTATTTCCACAGTTATAACTGAAAATTAGCTTTAACATTTATATAGAAGCCATCAACCAAAGTACCTTAATCCATAAAGCCAATCATTTACAGAACACTATTTTATCAAAGGCAGTCTAGTTTCACAATACTGTTATGGTTTATAATTAAGTACTCTCTTACTTTTAACATGGTGACTGGTATATCTTACAACATTTATGAATACACTTCACTGGCATCCAGTTTAGGATACTTTACCATTTTTAAAAAATTTCATCAGAGGTCTTAAATTGGAAGTACTGTTCGGGTAATACGGTTTCTTTCTTTTCCTCTATCCACCCATTATGGAACAATATCTTTTATCAGTATACAATGCATCAGTAATTCTTTTTACCAGCTCTCAAAAGTACCATATATTTGGTTTGTGGTTAAATGGGACTGAACAAATATACTAGAAAAGACCGATGAGAAAATGAAGTCAACGATTAAGGTAAATTTGTAACCATTTTTACTGTAGCAAAACATACATATAAAATATTAGTAACAAAACAAACTAAAACATTTTACTAATCTAATTTGGCAGTTGATCAGAGCAAAAAAATATGTTCTTTATAAAGTACTATAGTCACTTTTCATATTCTGAGCTCAGATCTCAAGAACAATTTCAGTACGTACATTCACAGTGTCTCAAAATACATCATTTCTTTATGAACTGTATAATTTCAACCACCATGCCAAGTAACAGAACATCCTTTTCAAATTAGAAAAATGCATTTGGAAGGGAAAAGCACTGCTACTTAACATAAAGTTCCGTATCTTCTCTCAGCAGAGCATCATCATTTCCTTACACAAAATCTGTAAACTTATTTTTACCTTATGTAAGGTATTGATTACAGAACCTGTGCACTGGCAGCTGTATCCGCTGGGAAAGCTCTGCCAGACTGGTTGCTTGGTCTTTGTGTAAAGGATGGTTTTGTATCACAAAGATACTTATTGCAATTCCTGAAATTCACATTTTTTCCTGTAGGTTATTAAAAGCTACATGAATTGTGGGTATATATGCTTAATCTGAGTTTGCATTCAAATTAGTTTCACTAACTGTTCCAAAAAACCCAGAGTTTTGCTTTGTCTTTAAAGGTTGTTAAGATACTAATTTCTAAAGAAACTTTATTTTCTGTTTTAGCTATTTATTTTGCCATTCCTGGAACATAAAGTGAGTTTGTTCTGAGAATAACAATTTTCTTCCAGATTCAAAGGCAATATATAGATTATCTGTAACCTTATACAAGAAATATAATTTTTGTTGAACATAAGTGTACCATAGATTTTTTTCATCTTTCAAAACAATAATTTTACACTTGTTCACACTAAAATAAATTCTGATTAAAACAAAATAATCAGAACAATGGCAACATTCACTGATATAAAGGTAAAAGCAGGAAATTACTTTCAATTGTCTTATATCAGAATATTTACAAATATTGTTTTTAAACAAAACCAAAATAATATATCCAGCATCGATGCACCCTTTTCTTAGAAGCTAAAATGAAGTCAATTTTTTAATTTAGTTCTTAAACAATCACACCAATAATAATAACAGATGCAGCCTTTATCAAGGCAGAAAAGACATCCTGCTGTGCCTATTCATCAAGAATATGAGGCTATTACAACATGGATGGTTTAAACCTGTTAAGTTTAGTCTTGATTATGCTAGTGGAAAGTGAAAAATGGCTCATCCTTCCGTACAGCTGGAGCCCTTTTTGCTGCCTTTCTTTCCTTTTAGGGAGAAGCAACAAGTGAAAATTAAGACTACTGGTTAGAGCACAGCCAGAAGGTCAAGGGATGCGATCACTGCTCCCTAGTCAGCACGTGGGAGACACATCTGGAGCACTATATCCAGTTTCCTGTTCTCTCGTACGCAAGAGACAGACAAAGTTAAGCTAGGCAAAGAGAGGACCACCAAGACAGTGGGAAATTGGAGAAAACACTGTACGGGAAGAGGTTGAGAAAACTGGATTTGTTGTACAGTCTGAAGAGAACGTTCAGATGGGGGGTGATTGCTCTCCTCAACTACCCAACAGCAACTACCCTAAAAAAGGTTGTAGACTGTGCTAGAAGCACTAGCTGCAACTCTTGCAAAATTCCTGAAAAAGTCAGATCTGCTGACACAGTGAGATTTAAAAGAGTATATATTGTTGACTTCAATATCATGAAGCAGCTACGCCTTAACCCTTTGAACAGTCACTCCCAGAACACCAGCTAAATTAATGCTTAGGAGTGTGTCTTACTTAATATGTGTGAAACCCATACGCAAACATTTTGTGTGTGCTTTCAGCAGCCACAAAGGTTAATAAACTTGATCTTCAGTGGGATCATTAATAAAGAGGGCTTTCTCTCGAAGTGGAGGAGAAGGTTCTCCAGTTCCTATCCAAAAATTCATTTGATTGATAGTCATCTTTTTTAAAAGAAAAAATAACAATTCCATCTCAGCAATAATAGATGTATTTGTCACCAAAGCAAATAAAAGAGGAGTAGTGGAAGACTAAATGTATTCAAAACTCAAAGACAATTTTGTCCAGGCTTTTTGGCTCCATTTAGTAAGTATGATGGGAAGAGGCTGAACTCTTATTAATAGCATAGAAATCAGAAGGTCCCTTGAAAAAAATGTTGGATAGAGTTAATTACTGAAAACAGAAAATGTCCGGTTGTTTATTGATTATACTATTGTATTTAAGAATACCCTTACATATAAAGTACCGGTCTGGGAAAGTGATATTGATTTTAGCTTGATAATTACAACCAGAATAGTCCCTTTGTACACAAAGCTTTATTCAATAAAATATTTACCATGAAGTTCTTTGGGCCATACAGTACAATCAATTACCACCTATGATCTCTTATAGCGGAAAACCATTAGCATGAACATTTGAACAACTTTGGGGGGGGGGGTTGTTTGGTTGAGCTTTTTTTGCTTTGGTTTGGTTCGCTTTTTTTGATGGTGGGGAGGTGTTAATTCTTGGGAAGAATTCCTTTTATTTGCTTTAATAACTGAAAGGGTGAATGCTGCAAAAAAATCTAGAAACTACCAGAATACTAGTCATTTTCCTCATCATGGCAGAGCACAATTACCTATTCCAAGCTTCCTACCTACTTTCAGTAAATAATCAGCCTCAAAAATGTGCAAGAGAGTTCCAAATTCTTTTCAGGCTAAAAAATACAATTAACATATTACATAATTTTTGATTTTCCAGTAGCCTACATTACATTGCCTTTAAATAACAGTGCACTCAGTATAGTGGTCTGGGTATATAAACACAAGAGAAGCACAGATACAGACGCAGGTAAAGAAACATGTAATTTTACAGATATTTATTCCTATTACAAAGTACTTTTTCTGAAAGAACAGTTGGTAATCTAACTAGAATGGACTAAAAAAGAATGATCGATAATTCAACCAAACACTACCTTTGCCTTATCATCATTTGCTTTATGACTACCTGTAATTAGAGATGACTTTCAAACAATTTAAATAAATCTGCAGCCACTTAATGAAAAATAGTCTGAGAACATTCCTCAGTCTCCGTTTCTCAGCAAGGAGAGTCAGCAGGCCATTAGAATACTAAATCTGAAAGCCCATACAACAGTATTCAGGCTAAGAAAGAATATTTTATTTTTATCTAGCATACCAACAATAAAATGAAAATATACTCAGTATATTAATTCTCATTCAAAACTGAAAATAAGTTTAAAATAATATATTCTAAGATAAGCTTTTCCAGTCTAGGATGGATGCACAGGTCTAAATAATCATTGCTTAGATACTATTTGTCAGAATTCAGACAAGGTCAGTTACCACGAATCTTTTTGGCAGTAAAATATAACAAATATTTTCACTCTGGAATAAATGTCTATATTAAATATTTATACTCTTTATACAATATAATTAATGTACAATGCCTTGTGAAAACATAAAATGCTGACATAGTTGCTCCAAAAATATATACATTGTCTTAAGAAGCTAAAACTTTTTTTTCCCTCCTCCTTAAATCACTTTACTCCTCTAATAGGGAAATGTAATGCAGCAGAACTAAAGCAAGCAAAGACAACCACCACAGCCACATTCGAACCATGCTGGTCTGTTCCACTGCACCAGAGAAGAACCAGCTGCATCTTTGAAACCACACATTGCCGTCAAACATTCTCCTGAAAAGTACATCAAGCAAAGAACTGGAGCTTTGTCACTCTTCAAAAGACTATTCCATACATTGTTAAAATTGAAACTTTAAATCTTTTTAAAAAGGCAATATTATGAAGTCTGTCACTTGCTGCCACCATAGGAGTAATTTTAAATTCTACCAGAACATTCTCGGAACCCTGATTTCTACCTGCAGGAAAAATAAATACAGTTGTGACAGAAACTAGTATTTGTAAGTCAAACCCATTTTTCCAAGGTAGTTGCATGAAGTAATATCAGTATGTTTTATTTTATAATATACATCATCTGGTAAAGATCAAATTGGAATGGCATGTGAAGTTTCTCACATCTTTTAAATTTATTCAGTATATTGACTATTTCCCTGATTTATGTACAAAGATGAAATGCTGGTGATGGCTACGTAGAGATCTTTACCTGTGGTACAAGAAAATCTCTCAGCTGTAATGGTTCCATTCAATATTCTCTGCAAATAAGCATTTAGAGGTAGAAATGAGGAACTATGCATCTACAAATTAAAAATGCTCACCAAATATTTTGTAGAAAAGTGGCACAATAGTATTCACCTCCATTTTATTTCATAAATGCTAGTGACAGTCCTTCAAGAGAAGATCTGAACATCATTTTTATGCTACCAACAGAAAAGCTACTTGGAGGAGCATTTACCTTTCCAAGGTCTTTACAAGTTCTAATATATTACATTACTTTTAAAATTACTAGGAATCTTGCATTTAACAAACTTTCTGAACTTGAATTATTATTTTTAAAATCACAGAGCAAAGTTCAGAAAAAAATATGGTACACTAGTACTCCAGTGTTGTAGCGGTATTTATTAAATGCCCAGTTAACTGGAAACAAACATGAATTTGTAACTTGTACTTCGGTTATTTCACTGTTGACAAGATCCCAGACAGGATTTTCAAACATCTGTGCCCAAGCTCAAGAAACTGTATCAAAATATACCTCCACTCCTTCAAATACTTACGTAAGTTGATTATCTGAGAGTGATCATCTTGAAGTGAAGTATGTACATAAGATGAGGAAATGCAAAAGTGGCAATGTCTGTGATTTCAGTTCAGCACTTCAGCCAAGGTGAATTCGCAGTGTGCAGCATCTTTAAAATCCAGTCACTTACTCAGGCAACTGTATCTTTATTTCAGTGTTAAATTTAGACGGGCATATATTCGTATGAACTTTATAATTTATCTCTGCAATGTTTGCTTCTAAGATGCTGCACAGTCAAAATTTTCAAAGTGCTACTTCGCTACTTCTGTTATATCTGCTATAACAGCCCTGCAGTTTATACAAAGAAGAATTGCTGTATTTTGGGTTTCCATGTGTTCATAAATTATGCCAGAAAAGAGGAGAGACAGTACCCCTCTAAGATGCTAGATCAACCAAGTTCTCATTTCTTAAAATGACTACTATTAAAAATAAAAATAAAAAGGAAGAGAGAGAGTGAGAGTGTGAGCTGCAGAATACTGGAAACCAAAAGACATAAAGACTCTTACCACATCTTTGAGGAGAAGCCAAAATGCAGAATGCCTCTATCTTTCTTTTCAGTTTTCAATGGAGGATTTTTTACCATTTAGTAATAATCTCAGAAGAGCTGCTAGGTTTGTCTCATAAGAAAGTCACAGAAACAATCTCACTCCATGTGAAGTTACTGGAGATGCAGTGCCAGGTACCCCGGGATGACCAAACCTGCGAAGGCAGCAGTTCATGGCAAGGGAGAATTGCACAGGCTACCAGTCTCCCCACTGCTGCCACAACAGTGCAGATAAGTCTCATTTTCTCAGCTGGTTTGTACAGGAGGTTTCAGATACTACAGCAGTACATGATTTAAAAAAAATCAGTACCTCTAAAGCAGTTTCACCACACCCTTTTTGGTGCTGGGCCAAGAGGTGTAAAAAGACACGATTAGCATCTGAAATCACCTTTTCAATCTGACAGCCAAACATACAAAGCAATATTTCTGCTGTCTCGGTACCAGTTTAGTATCACCTTTGCAAAAGCAATGCAGTTTTGAAACAGCACTTACAACCTGACTGCTTCCTTGCTAATGCTTGTGTCACGCCATAAAGGTGTAAATAGGTTCAGACAGAAAATGGAAAATTCTTTGCAAAGAATGCAAGCAGACAACTGCTTCCACAGCTTCTTTTTGTCAAAAAGCCTATGGAAAAGTCTAAAAGTTCCTGCCTTGGGCGTTACTGCTTTGGGGGGCTCAAATGACTCTTCTATAACTGGTTCTTATGCAATTAACAGGAACCTTCACAAGATCTGGACTGGGACAGGCTGGGGGGGGGCCTGTGCAAACCTTATGAAGTTCCACAAGGCCAAGTGCAAGGTCCTGCACGTCAGCCGGGGCAATCCCGTGCACAAATCCATGATGGGCAGAGAATGGATCAAGAGCAGCCCTGAGGAGAAAGACTTGAGGCTGTTGGTGATGAGAAACTCAACACGAGCTGGCAATGTGCGCTCACAGCCCAGAAGGCCAACCACATCATGGGCTGCATCATAGCCAGCAGGGCGAGGGAGGGGATTGTGCCCCTCTGCTCCGCTCTCATGAGACCCCACCTGCAGTACTGTGTCCCCAACATAAGAAAGACATGGTCCTGTTGGAGTGAGTCGAGAGGAGGCCGCGAGGGCTGCAGCCCCTCTGCTGTGAGGACAGGCTGAGAGAGCTGGGGTTGTTCAGCCTGGAGACGAGAAGGCTCTGGGGAGACCTTATAGCAGTTTTTCAGTACTTAAAGGGGGCCTACAGAAAAGGTGGAGAGGGACTCTTTATCACAGAGTGTAGTGATAGGACAAGGGGGAATGGCTTCAAACCGAAAGAGAGGAGATTGAGAACAGATATTAGGAAGAAATTTTTCACTGGAACAAATTCCCCAGAGAGATTGTGAAGGTCCCATCCCTAGAGGTGTTCAAGGCCAGGCTGGATGGGGCTTTGAGCTACCTGGGCTGGTGGGAGGTGTCCCTGCTCATGGCAGGGGGGTTGGAAGTGGATGATCTTTAAGATCCCTTCCAATCTAAGCCATTCTATGATTCTATGATCATTACATGTTCTTGTATTAGACAAAAACATCCCGATCAAAGTTCAGAGGTTATTACTTCAGACTTCTGTTTTTCCAGATCAATGGATCTAGTTTAGAACAGGACAGAACCAGTGACCTTTCCAATTATTTTTATTTATCTTTTTATTCTCATAGTTGGGACTGATCTTGTCGAGGTACATCTAGTATTCTACTAGACAATGCATTTTAACATGAATCTTTATTTTGCCTCATGTCGAGTAAACAAGATAGAATATTAAAATGACTACAGAAGATATCTCTGTATGGACAGGTATTCCACCTGTGCTCTGAGCCAAACACAAATCAGCTCCAGTTTAGAACTACACAAGCAGATTAAGGCAGTGCAGACTTTCAGCAGGCCCTGTTAGGTCTGGTACAGCGATATAATAACATTGTGCTTGCATCTTTTAATAACACATTCCACACAAATTCTGGACACAGAGCATGAGGACAAATGACTGCACGAGAATCTGCATGTGTTCTCTTAGACATATCAATTGTCACACAGCTAATATTAAACAAAATAGCTGGGTTTGCTTCCACAGTTTAAATGACGGTCATTATCTTAGTGTGGTGTATCCTTGCTTTGGAGATCATCGCTTTCTTTTTCCTCCACCAGGTAGTTCAACATGAAACCTTCATTTGTAGTCAGAGGTATATATACAGAAGTTAAAACACATTTTATTATGTATTAGAAACTACAAAACTCTTAAAGAAAAGTCATCTCTAAACATATATTCAGTTAACAACATCTAAGAATAATTCCAAAGAACCAGATAACTTGATTGAATGAGTTCATTTTCACTGTTCCTTATCTTGGCTTTAACCATAAAAGAATATGTCTTACTATGACAAGAACAGCTCTCGCACCTTGAAGCTTCTATAATTCTTCTTTGAATCGCCATCATTCTTTAATATGTCCTATCATATATGCCTGAGGCAATACAACATTAAACTACCATCTTGAAACTTTGAGTTTGCCATGTGTATTGTACTCAGTGTCTGCACTAATGCGAACCTTTTACTGAAGAAATCACACACTGTATAGGATACAAATGATCAGCTTATACAACTATACCAAGCATCAGTATTCTGGACATCGTAAGGATAGACAAGATATATTCTGGAAACTTGGAAAAGAAAAAGAAAATGACAAAGAAGCCTGGCTGGGAACACAGATAACAGAGGCACTATTTTGATCACCTTTGAACCCCCTACAATCAATCAAAAAAAAAAAGTTAACTTTTTGTAGTAAAAATGCTAGTTGAGCTGTTGCTTACTCTACTGTCCTGATTTGAGGTAAAACAACCCATTTTCAGTTTTACCATTTTACTTTGCAGCTAAGCCTCTTTTAACTAACTGAACTTTCTGAAATGAACAGCATATTGTGCAGACACTGTTCGCTCTCAGAGTGGTAAGACCCGATTAGTTGTAATTTAAGCCCAGGCACGGGATGCGGAGAGGCTGTGGCTCATACTTACTGCTCTGACACCCACGGCCAGCGAGCTTCGTTATTTGCCCCGTTGGAGGGTCGGCAGCGGAAAAGCGTAGAGGGGTCCCACCTGCGGGGAGGGGCGGACAGGACAAGTGACCCAAACCTGACCAACGGGGTATTCCATCCATCTGCCTCACGCTCAGTGTAAGAGCTGAGGGATCAAAGGGGCAGCCTCTTTCTTCAGTGGCCAACGTCCCAGGAGGACTCTGTCTGTTCCTCTGCCTTTGATCCCGATCTGTGGATTCCTGAATCCAGATCCAGAATCCAGCTCCCGTCCACCGCTGACTCCAGTCTGGGATTTTCCCTGTGCCTGTCATTGACATGATCGTCATCCTGGGAGCTCGATACTGGTTTTGTATATATTGTATATATTTCATGATTTTATTTTTTATTACTATTTTATGAATTTATTAATATTTTCATTAAGGTAGTTTAGCTTTTTCTAAACTATTAAGTCTCCGTCTCTCTGCCAGAGAGCATCTGTCATTCGTTTTCATTGGCCAGTCCAGCCCAAACCGGGACATCTACCAATGTCTGGATCACGTATCAAGAGTCTGTGAGATATAGTTTACCAACTGCTGTCATGGTCTTCACAGTAAGTTTGTGGAGTTTTATGAAACAGACTTAGCTGGTGCATAGAACTTAGTCTTGTTATTTGAATGCATCGCAGTACACTGTAATCTGTCTGTTTTCCAATGTATTAGATTAACATTTATCTCTTTAAGCACACAGCTTATCTGTCAAAAAAATCCTCTACTGTGTCTGGAGCTACGTCTCCAAACAGAGTGTCCTAGTTCCGCACAGACTGTTATTTAGTGTCCCAATTTTCTTCACTTTGATAAAGAAGAAAACTATTCAGTTCTGACAAGTTGATTAACAACAATCAGCATTATTTTCAGAAAAACAGATCAGCTTTTCCCAGAAAAACTGCAAAACTATTCTCATCTTTTTTTGACATGGCAGAAATGTACATCAATTCCGAATATGAATGGCAGCAATAAAGTCAAAGCAGAATTAAAGTAGTGTTACTTGTGTAAGAATTACACCTGCTAGCAAGTATTTTCATGCTCCAAATGCGTGACGTGACCCCCAAAATTGTACTTTGAAAGATGAAGTATTTTCTACAGATTCTAAAGCTTTCATTTCAAAATAAATCTTTCTAACCTTATAACCGCAGAAATAATCTCCAAAAACTAGGTTGAAGCTGTTTCGCTATATTAGCAAGAGTAAAAAATGTACATTTGTCTTTGCCTTTCTTATTTCCATTCTCTTCTGCCATAATAATGTGTAACACAAGTCAACCAATCTCAGGAACTGTGCTTGTTCTCATCTACTTACCTATGTTTGTTTTTATTGCTGCATTGTGAATTATTAGGTCAATTTTGACTTCTTCACTCCCACACAACTCCACTGGTTTTTCAATTAATCCTAGAACAGGATTCAAAAGATGCCATGCTTCATGATAAATCTGTTTCCAAAGGGTACAGTTCTGCACTCTCATGTGTTTTTCTATCTAGCTGATAACTATGGAGTTTCTCCATCCAAAATTGGATATTCAAGATCAAAAGGAATCATATTCTAAACTCCTGAACTTGTTATAGACATAATCATCTGCCCACAGAGGCATGGTTACAGTATCAGAATATATAGTTTTGAACACTTTAATTATGTAATATAATTCTTTATTAATATTAGATCGTTCTATATTAGATTGCTATATATTATTATTAGATTAGGGCTGCTGTTGTTGAAAAAGTAGAATAATATTAATAATAAAGTGAGAAATATGCAGCCTGTGTTTTTTTAATGAAATTACATATTTGGATTGAAATTTAGGCTATTGCTATCAACTTGCATATCAATTATATGCAATAACCTATGTGAAGGCTAATGAATTCTTCTTTACCATGGCATTCCTTGCTCTAGATTGAATAAACAAAGGATTCTGTGACAGGGAAAAAAAAATAAAATCTGCAGGTAGCTTCAGGTAGGAGGAACAGATTGAAATGGCAGTACCAATATTGTTTTCTGCACGGATGTTTTTTTTCCTGAGGGGTTGATTGCCTAGAATACTTCTATGGTGAGAAAGATATGATTTGAGGACATTACAAAAGAGATGACCAAAGGACTTCATTAAGTACTTGGTAATTAACAATGATGCTGTCTACAGATGTCATTGAGAAGTGAAACCCACCCATTCCAGATCAGCACACTAGGTACAAAAAGTTTTGCTTAAAAGGATCCTATATTCTGAATGCCCCTCATATCCTTATTTGTATTCAGAACACTCAACACATACCACTACAGTAATTTAAAGCAATAATATTCAGGTTATCTTTTAGATTATTATGATTAAATATAAATAGGTCAGTTCTACTCTGCTTCTTCACTAATAGAAATTTTGGAAGCCAATTTTTATTTGATTATATATAGAAGTCACATCTTCAAACACCAAGACACTCTTTGAATATCAGTGTCATAAACAGGACTCAAAAATTCAAAGATAAAAATGAAAAGCTAGTATGTGAATTTGTGCTGAAAAGATGGAATCACATGCAATCCTAAACCACAACAGAAAGACGACAGCTTATCATATTCCTTTGTCCACATTAAAAAGTCACCATATAATACAGTCTTGCTGGTAAGCCGTGATTTTAAACATAATTCTAAAATATTCCCATTGGGTATAAATGGAAATGATACAGCACTGGTACTGTAACATTTTAAGAAAGTTATGACACCAAACTGAATACAAAGTGCACTATACCTGTCATTAACCAGTACTACACATTCTCCATATGAGTGATCACCATAATTCAGTTATAGCTTAGATGTCACAATCAATGCTTTATTCTATAAATTAAAGTTATGATATGATCAGTTTGACTAAGAGTTCCTATTAACTTTCTTAATTTCACGTCCTCCAAAACGCTTGTAAAGAATACCTTTTTTTTGGATTACCACATTTCAAATGAGTAGTCACAATATGCATGACAAGATTTATCTTTTAGACCTTCTATGAAAGTAACTGTGAAAGGACAATAGAACACAATATAGCTAATCCTGCATTAAAAAAAAAAAAGTAAAACAAATTCATTTCTAAATGAAATCACACTGCTCTGTAAAACAAGATGTAGAACTTGTACAGTATTCATAGCATACTTCCACTAGGGTTTTTTACTAAATAAGTGAGAAATTTTATCTTAAAAACAAATCCAAAAATACTTGATTAATTTCTTAACATGAAAGTCAAAGTAGATGGATATAAACCATCTCAGGTTCAGTGAAGCCAAAACTCTTCCATAGCCTTGAGGCACAAAAATTGTAATTACTACTTCAAAGATAAAGGTAGACTATCTGGTCTTACCAATAACAAATTGAACAATCTTGAAACACAAGTAGTTGATGTAAAATAAGAGTAGTTACATTAACTGTAACAAAATTACTAAATAAAGTTGAGGAAGCTCACCTCTCTACTTAGAATGGCCTTTCTGTATTAACAACATTAAAAACCATTGTGGTTGTGGTTTTTTTAATAAATGCAAGTTCTATAAAGGATAAACATTTTTTTTGCCAGTAATAATAATTTCTCTCATCTAAATCCAATACAAAGGAAAAAGCTAATACCATATAACTGACTTACTAAATGGAAAGTTTTTAATTGAACATCCCCTTCATTTGCTTGCAAAACTGGAGCTGAAATCTCTTGCCAGTTGAACCACCTTTGTTTTTTGTATGTGTCAAGAATGCACAGAAATACGATATATATAATTTAAACTGACAAAAAACCCAAGGAAACAGGATTTTGCATTATTAGCATTATGTACGTAATCTCTTGGTGCCATTGGAGTTTTTCTCTTGCTCTCCTTTGGGGAAAAAAAAAAGGCAAAGGAAAAATATCCATTCTTTTCTATCTATTCAGATATTTCTTTTCCTACTGAAAATCTAAAATGCTACATCTCCGTATGACGCCTCTTAAAGCACTAGTAAGAGAACACTCTTTTGAGAAGAAGAAAAAAAATTACAATTGGGTAAGTTAACCTTATAACCTCCCTCAGTGACCTTATGCTCCAGAATTAATTGCTACTTAGAAGCAACGACTTGCAAAATCAATTCCCCTAAACAAAAGGGAAATTAGAAGCATCGCATAAACCAAACTAAAATGAAAAAAAAAAAGTTATAGGTCAGATATCTCCATCTTTTTGATTTGAAGTGTTAAAGAACATTGCCTGGAATTAGTTATGAGCCACAGACTGCAAACTGCCCATAGCATCTGTGGCAGAAGCAAACCAAGACATGAGATGGGAGCTTCTTTCTACAAAAGAAAACAAAACTTGATCAGAGAATGGGCATTGCCCACTGCCCAGAAGGCAGGCAGATATTACACACAGCTTCCTTTTTTTATTTTATTCATATTCTTTCAAGCATAATGACTCTCAAACAAGCATTCTTTGGGAAAATGAAGTGACAATGAGTTATAGCACAGCCAGACCACATGCCAGACTTCCTTTTATCTGACTTCAGCCACCTCCGTTCCATGTTTTTCCTCAAATACCAATTTCCTGAAGTCTCCTGTTTTCCAGAAAGAAAGAGGATATGAAGAGAGGACAATATGAAAGAGGTTTTGGAAAAAAAACCCTCTTACCATGAAACAGAAAGAGGAGATTAAAAAAAATTATTAATGTTTTACAGTATTTATTATTTTTATTTTAAGAAGTTGGCAGCATTATCTGTAGAAGATGAGCAGAAAAATCAAGTAGCAATGCAGTGCAGAACACCTGGCTCTGCAAAAAGAGAAGCGTATGCTTTAGCAGAACATCTTGTAGTGGTGAGAGAGAAAAAGGATCAAAGATCACGTATCAGCACTGACAGTTTCCTCAGGATGCTATTTTTCTACTCAGTACATTGCAGATCTAAGGTACCCAAGCACTAAACTTCCAGAGCAGGCTTAGAGAGCTGCCTCATTTGCTTGGAAAAGGGGAGCACCCGATCCATATGACAGCACAGAGGTTAAGAAGTAATTTCATTTTTTCATGAGATTATTAAAGACCATGAAAAATACATCAGTTTTCTTCCACAAGGACAACTGTAACCGTCAGTTTTTAAAATTGTTTTTTTACTGTCACAGCACGTTAAACATAACTGGTCAGACTCTTCAGTCTCAGGGGAGCACAGCCAACCGAAAGGTTGACCCGGGAAATAGTTACAGTTTTCTGACCACTCCACAGTCTCACTTACATTTTAGAGACAACATTGAGCCAGCTGCCAGATGAAGTGCAATAGACTTCAAAAACATTATTTCTCACTGTATTCATGATCTTCCTTAACTGCCCCATACAGCCTGCATGAAAGCTGCCAGGATATAAGCAGTATTTACATCAGCAAGTTTATAAACCAATTCTGAAATTTTAGGCAGTCTTTTCTCCCTTCACAGCTCCATCATTATTTCAAGCTTCCTTTATTTTAAGAAGTGAACTGTTTCAGGTTCTTTTTATTTATTCCCATTTAGGCTCTAATTAGGCTTTAAGAAGAGAATCATGCAACCATAATGAAATTCAGTGAAAAGGTAAATACAAACATAAACAAATACACAAGGTTAAACTTCCATGACCAAGTTATAACACCCCTCAATACTAAAAGTGAGAAGGCAGAATCGCTTTAAGATCTCTCTTAATGAATACTAGAAGTGTATGGAGCATTTGTGAGATTAATTCATAGTTATATAGAAAGCAGATTTTCTAGATATTTATATAGTATGCCTGTTAATCTGTACTCAATAGACTATTATATTAATTTATCTCATAAATCAGCTATCCTTAACTTTCTGACAATTTTATAGTAGAAGAAATTCAGTCATCTCCTGTCCTAAATTTTTATCGAAATATTGTGGTTTCTATTCCTAATGAGGTATGTTCAGCTGAGCAATATTGTAGTTTAACAGTTTGGGGGAAGCAAGCTTGGCAGGCACTGCAATAAGATGCCTCTATCAGAGTATAATGACATACAGTACAAGTCTAAATTATTTATGTATGCTTGAGAATACTGTGTGGAATCCACTGACTTGAGAGACGGCAATAGTGTTATACATTAAGTATTTGAAATGCCCCTATTTTTTTAATCTATCTTACTCATAATGGTACCCTCTCCAGTGATTTATAAAACATATTATATGACATTTTCATCATCACTGGTAATGCCTTCCCAATCTGGCAGCAAATCACCCACTCAACCAACAACTCACATAAAATCCACTTGCGCAACACAAAGCACACTGGTTCTTTCACAGCTTCCTGTCTAAGAGGAAGACTTGCTAGATATAGTCTACCAAAATCAAAAGTTTTCATACCTTTCTCTATTAATCCTGTTAGTAACATGTATCAAATATTATGTATCAAATATTAATTTTAAAACCACAGAAGAACGGTATACAAGAAGACTCTTACTAGAGACATAAGACTAAGAATTCTGAGCTAATTTTCAGTTCTGACTGTCATTAATCTCTGGTTGAATCCCTTTTTTTTTGGCCTCGGTTTATTTCCACAAACCATTGAAGGATAAACTCAAGCTTATAAACCATTTTAAACAAAAAGGGATTTCCCTATAATTGCTAAGTAATACAATTACTGATGGCTTCCTTCTGAACTGAAAGAAAGTAGTTCTTTTGAACAAGAGTTTGCTTTTACAGCACACTGGTTCTGATTATAGTTTTTTATGGCCCAGTAACAATGAGGAAAGCATTTAAACCGGCTTTACCATTTATATTCATATAACAAAAAATACTTAATACTTAATGTGTAACTCCTTGGGGTCCAATCTAGTTTTCTTTCTCCCTCAAAGAAAAACAAAGAATATTTTGAAAAAAAATTTAAAAGGTTTATGGTATGGAAAAAAAAAAATCCGAATCTACCAACCAACCTTTGCTGTAACATACAGCAATCAAGATTCTCAAATAAAGAGTTTTCCTAAGGTATTTTCACAGGCAGATTATTTTTTCAACTTGCTTAAACAGGATAACAACATTTTTGTCTGAAACTCACCCTACATCCTTAGAAACATTAGCAGTAGACTACTACTAATGTTAAGGTACAGTTCACTGCGTAATGATGGCAAAAGTGTAGCTCTCCATCTACTTCATCAGTAATCTTGGCAGCCACAACCCTAAATCTGTGCCAAACACAATTTGCATGGAGAATCTTCTGCTAGTTTTGGGTAAAAATGAGATGAAGCCGCATTGCAAAAAAAAAAAAAAAAAAAAAAATTCAGCCAGAACTGCAGTTCTTCCTCATCTTCAAAAAAAGGAAAGAGGAAAGAGGGGATAAAAGGACTTAGGAAATGTAGGATCTTATGAATTTATTAGAATAGTTGGTTAGTGAATAAAAAACAGTGGAAAAGCACAAAGAAAAACAGTACTTCTATCAAATGGACTTGGTCTATTCTCTCCAATACGGATTATAAAACAATGATACATGAGTTAAAACAAGAGAACTTGGAGAAATGAATCTTGGCAAGCTCTTCCAGAGACTCACCTTTTTCATTGCAACTGCTTTTAAGCCACACAGATGGCATGAACTTCTTCATATGAAATGAAGAAGAAAAGATACTGCAACAACATGAAAAGGTACTGCAACCTTCCACATTCTCATCCCACTCAATAAGTAGTGTGAAAGATAAAATATACTCTCAAATCAAATAGACCTATCGTTTTAAACAGAAGTTGAAGCCTAAGCAAACACCAGATAAATACTAGGTTGCCTTGTAATAAAACTAAAATACACTAAAATGAAGAGGCAGAAAAACCACAGGATGTGTTTACTAAGAACTAAGAATCTCAGCTGCATCCAAAAAATGATTACTGCTTTAACAGGAACTAATGAGTTCCAAATAAAAACACAGAAAGAACAAAAAGGTATTGAAACCTCCTGCACTGTGGTGCCCTTTAGCACCCCAGTCCTGGCAATTCATCAAACAGAAAAGTAAATATTACTCTACCTAATCACCCTTAGCTCTGTTTGTTTGAAATTCGTTAAGTTCAAAAAGTCACTTGAATGTACACCCTCAGAGTTCAAAAATTATAGACTTAATACAGAAGTAATTGGCACGACAAATACTAAAATATTCACTGAGAGTATCATTTTAAAACTTAAAATTTATTAAAGACATGCATAATTTTTACATTACTGATACTTTGCTGCTAAGGTGCAAAGCCATAGTTCAACATAATTTTTACATTACTGATACTTTTCTCTGCTGCTAAGGTGCAAAGCCATAGTTCAGTTAATCAGTGCAGAGCTGTTGCTCACCTGCCCAGTCAACTACAAATCATCTGCATGTAATATCACTAAGTTCCTACCTTTTACAAATGTAAAGATCTTTAATTACTTTTGAGCTAATTCATGACTTCCAAAGGTACAAACATCCTCTTAGAAAACTTGAAAACCAAGAACTACTTTAGGGTTAAAATCTTTATAGAGCCTTCATGCACTGCTGAAAAACAAGAGATCTCAGCTAGAGGTTGATTTATGCTCTTCTGCACTTGTCATTTCCTTCCTGCGACATCAGCTCATCGCGTGCACATGCTTGCCTTACAAAATTATTGCTATGTTAACTTCTAAATAGATATAAGCTAACTTTCTTCTAACACACGTATAAAAAGACATTAAGGCATGCAATGCAATTTTTACTTTTTTCATCCTTTATTTCCTTCACCGGTTGATGAATATCTCATTTTTCCTATCATGGACTATCAGCATCCTAACCTTGTAAAAGTCTGGATATCTTAACAATTAGAGTAAGAAAAAATAAAATCTTTTTTCTATTTCTTTTGCCCCCTGTGCGGAGATGGAATTCCAGGCTTCTATAACCAAAAGCACAGAGAGCGTTCTGTGTTCAGAACACAACGGGATCGAGAAAGACCAGAGCTAGTCAACTGGTCAGTAGCTGCTCTCATGAGCTGGGCTCTCTGCCATACTGGTGATACCTGAAACTGGCACCCACTTTTCTTTGCTACAGGAATTGTCCAGCACTGGTTAA
Organism: Charadrius vociferus; assembly: GCF_000708025.1. Taxonomy (NCBI): domain Eukaryota; kingdom Metazoa; phylum Chordata; class Aves; order Charadriiformes; family Charadriidae; genus Charadrius; species Charadrius vociferus. Next base: position 123,258 of record NW_009648647.1, read on the forward strand.
CAGAATGAATACGCACTCTGTGAACTCAATAAAGAGCTCAGTGATCAGGGAAAAGAACATCTGGGCTTCCAGCAGAAGAGAAAACTTATGCTAACTTCACGGACGCATGTATATATTTTGGAAGTGTAAACAAAGTTTATTATCTTCAAAACAACTTCAAGTTTCCATATACATATCATGTTTCCCTGTGCATCAGGGCCATTTTGGGGGTTTTGAGGGCTGTTTTTTCCACCCCACTCCCAAAGACATGTTTCTTCTTTGGAATTCTGAAGAGCTTTACATAAATAACTACTTTGGATGAATTATATTCAGAACACAAAAAAAGAAACCATCATGTTCTGCAAACTCCGGACCTCATTATTCCTGAGAAAGGTACAGTACAATAAATCTATTAATTTGGCTGTACGTTCTTAAACAGTCAAGCTGAAAGCTCAACTTTTTTACACTTGGAAGAAAGATCAGCAGGTTCACCACGCTAAACCTTTTCTTTCAAAATTCTAGCATAGCTTTTATACTTTATTCCTATTTAAAAAAATAGTGATAATTATGTCAAAGTTTAAGGGATTCAGACATAGTGTGATTGGTCAAATTCAGACCACTTACTGGGTGTGCCATTGTTGATATTGCAGTTTATTGATCCCAGTCATGTAATAACACCGACAAGAACGAGCTTTTTTTCAGCCTGCAAAACCACCTCTTGGTCTCTTACCATTTGGGTACCTTTCTTCCAGTTGCACACATATTACTTCAGTTTCAAAGAATAAAAAAAAAGCACAACCTAAAACTCCATTTTGTGTTAAATTTTAGTAAAGCTCATTATGAATCTTACAGATACAAATTACCAAATTTGTTTTGCTTTTCCTCTGTTTGAGCAATACAACATTTGTTCAAAACATCATGATTCAAAACAATTTTTTTGATATCCTAAAATGTAATTAAAATAGTATCTTGTACTGAGACATGAACACAAGTAATAACCTGCTAACAATCTTAAATCTACAGTTAAAAATTAAGAAACATGTAATTATAACCGTTAGTTTTCTTGTTTATATATACAGTCTAAATGACTGTATGCTCACTACCAAAAGAGTAACAATTTGGTAAGTTTACAGTAACATGTTACAGGTAAAATTATTTCTTTTCTTCCCCCTCACTTTTCCCTTTTTTCTTTTTTGTTTTCCCAGTCAGAATCCACCTCATGCTGTAACTTGAAGAGCACTCTCTCAGCCTTCCAGCATTGATATAAACCTTCACTTGTGAAAATTACATGTGAGAAACCTTTGTTTTACACTTTTGTGAAGATTTGTTTCTGAAGAAAACCAACAAGTGAAGGAAGCATAAACCAGTGTTGACTCCCTTGTATCTGCATCACCCAGACACAACATCTCAGATCAGTACGAAATTAATTGAAATCTGTTATTGACTCTGAAACCTAAAGATAGCAATTTAGATGTCAACGTTAGCTAACTTGATTTTAATGTTAACATACAACAACTATGACAAATGAATTGATGACATGTACAAATTTCTGGCATCTGTAACTTTGAACAGCAAATGGAGTTGACAAATGGATCTGATGGCAAACATTATGTGACTCCATAATTAAGGATGTACTGGAGTTTGCACTGAAACTGCACTGGAATAACAGAGAGGATTTTCCACTGACTTGCATACTAGGTAGCTATTTTCAGTTATGTGAAGTACATGCAAGTCAGTATTGTTTTTCACCTATTTCATACAGGTGCAAAGCAGAATCAGACACTGAATCAGACACAAATTCTCCATCTTTGACAAATACGCAAGCCAAGCATAGTTGAGTATTTACCTCAGAACTATACTAAATAGTGATCAAACCCAGTTTCATGAATCCTCTATAAAAGGGGTGATACTGAGGCACACGACAGGAACAGACCTTCAGCAGAGGGCTCTAAGTTGGGTTATGAGACCCACTCCAGAAGCTCTTGCACAGCAGTTTGCTTCCTCAGACAGGTAAGGCTGCAAAGCTGGAAAGTAGCCATGATGCTACAGCAGGAACAGCGCTGAAGGGCAAGGAAAAGGGAAGCAGGGACTAATTTGGAAGTTTTATGTGCCTTTAGCTCCTCTATAATTCCAAAGCTGGTCTTAAGTACAAATTTAAATAATAACGTGAACTGGGCAATCGTCCTTCTGAGTCTATAAAAAACCCCAAACGTCCTATGAACAGTCACTTTTCTGTCCCATTTTTGGATTTCACCATTCAATTTGCCATTCCTAAACTGTAATCACAGACTATCTAGTTATAAAATCATCTTCAGTGACTACTATTTACCTACAGGAGGGATCTTCAGCTCTAGAATCCTGATACTTCTCTGTTGCTACTACCTGTAATAACACTACTTGAGTTGGGGCATCAGAATTTAGCAAATTAGGAATACAATCACAAAGCTAATCTACATTATGCTTTGTGCAAACATAATAACCAAATACTACAAATCAAAATTCTGCTATATTTTAATTAGTACCCTAAAGATGTTTCTCTAAAATGAAAACTTCCCAGAACATGCATTCTTAGTCTCCTCTGGGCATTTTTGGGGTGGAAAAAAGCACACTTTTCTTAAGAGTACAGGTAATAAAGGGAAAATTAGGATTCCAAGGTGTCAGTCAAATTTCTTTCTTGGAATGTCCTGCATAACCCACTGAACAGATTGTTGTAGAGCTAAGTTTTGAACCTTCTAACTTCTATATTTAAAGACCAGACCACAGGGGAAAAAAATGGCTTAAGAATAAAAATAGTCTATTTGTTTCCCTTAGAAACCAGAACCATCACCATGAACTATCTCCATATTAAAAAATACACTTCAAACTGCTTTAACAGGGCATATTCTTGTTTCATTTGAAGAAACATAATCATATTTTGATTTATAACGTTCACAGCTTCTTTGTCACAGCTCAGTCACAACTTCCTGGTAATTTCTTTCCACCCAACATTCAACCTTACTCCAGGAAAACAACAACAGAAAACTTCAAAAATTCATATAAACAATGACAATTCTACCATATGCTTAATTTAGACTTTTCCACCTCTCAAATTAATATTAGATTTGACTTTTAGGCAGTTGAACATACAGAAAGCATAGGCAGACTACGGTGCTGAATACAGTTTAATTTTAAAGGCATTAACAATATGGCCACTGTGTTATGTCAAACACTACACATTTAAGTTACAGCTAACTGATATTTAACTATTACAAAATATTTTGTTCTTGCGTATATTATCAAAGGTTGATAGTTCTAAGGGCTTTCACAACATTCAAACCGTTTTTTAAAATGAAAAATAAAACTGTGAATCTCCGTAAAAATCATGAGGAAAAACCAGTTTAAGCTACCTTGAGTTTTTTAATCACTGCTGTAGTCAAAACCTAATCTTTCTTGTTTGATAAATACTGCTGTAAACTTACGGTTTTCACATTTGACCAGAATGACAGTGTGAAAAAGCAGTTGTTAATCTTATTCATTGATAATTCCTGTTTTACATTATACATACTGCAGTCTTGTGAATTAACTTACAGAACATGTAATTACTGAAAGAACCTGTGGTATTTAAAATAAGGGTAAGGTTCCACATACCTTTTCCTCAGTAGCAATGCTGACTTAAGGGTTTTCCATTCCTCCTACACTACTACTCAGCCTTGTCCCCATTTTGCCCTTCACTTGTACTGCACCACTGTTTGTAGGGCTGCACTGTGAATGTGACTGGGGAACTAATCCAGGTTGGGAAAGGGGGATAAAAAAAAAAAAGAGAGAGAGAAATAAGGGAATAATTAAATCAAATCAGCTTCCTGATTCAGTTCAGAGAGTACTCCCAGAAATAGCTATAGGAACACATCTAAAAGGACAAGGTGAGTAAGGGTAGGCATAGGCAGAATGGATAGTATAAGCAAATGTTACTACCGAATCCAATTTATGGTAAAATTACTGAGTAAAACACTGACAAACATTCCAAAAATTCTACATTTCAAACTTCCAATATTTTAATTAGATTGTTCCTTTTTCTTCCAGATTATTCATTTAAAAAAAAAAAACAACAATATTTTTGCCATTTATTCTTTCCACTAAAAAAAAAACCCACAAACATTCTTCCTTCTCAAACAATATACCTGTATGTGTACATCATATGAACAACAAAGGGGTACTAGAAGGGAAGATTTCTTAAAAGACAGCTCATTTTTAATATTTATTCTTCTTCCTTCCATAGCCATACACAGCTTAGATCACTTCCCATCCCTCCCAAATTTTTAAAACCATATAAAATTGATTACAATCCTTGGAAAGCTTTCACTAAGTTTCTGTCCTTAAACAAAAATCACTGTTATCACACTACTGTTTATCTATTTTACTTTCTAAAGTGGATTGACATTACAGAATATGATTAGAATTTCCTATGAAAGCAGAAACGTGAAACATAATATTTTAATATCTAGAAGGCCAAAACTGTGTCAGACTCTACAAAGGTATTTATATATTCTGTCATGGGTTTATTGTATATTTCTATGCATTAATTATAAAAACCTTGTGCGGCTCTGTTGCTTCTGTAATTATTACATTTCAGTAATGCAAACACCATCCTTTTTAAAAAAAACCCACCACCATACTTAACGGATCAACTATAAGCAAATACTTAAAACAAAAGGCAAAGTAATAATAACATAGAGCACCCTGTGCTTCACCCTTTGAATTTTGAAAACATGACGTTGCCAAGACTGCTGTAATATGTACCATGCAAAAATTTTCAATTATGGTTGATTAGGACCATTGATGATTAATACTAACAAAAATGGGCTTCACAGAAGAGCAGTAAAACAGGTGTCACTGCAGAAATATAAGAAACAATCCATAAAACCAGAAATCTTTAAGTATGTTTTTTTCCCCGGACCTGACTTCAGTGCTTATGCAGTATGTGATTACTCATCTGCCTAGCTGAAGGCTCAGACTCAACGTTTCCAAAGAAGTACTGGTTTATCATTAATACAATTATATTGCACCTCTACAGAAGTCTTCCATGACTCATAACAATCTTTCACCTCATGAACAAGTTAAGATGTAAAGTATGTGGGCCATATAGTTAGAGTATAGAGCACAGCTGGCTCAGTTAAGCTATACAGTCTTCCAGACAGAAAGAGGCAGGCATCCACTGCACAAAATAAACGGAGTAATTTCAAAGCTTCCTAGAAATTCTGAACTTGCTCAGTATGCACAACTCAAATACAGAAAGAAGTCCTTAAAACAGTTTTCTAAAAATTAAGACTTTCTACATCGCAAATACTGAAGTTGCACAAAATGCCCAGTGGTGTCCGAAAGTAAATGTAGCTTTTAAAATGAGCACAGTTAAGATGCCTGGGACTGTCTAGTATGCAGCAATCCAGGTCTGACTACCAAGCAGCAGCTGTGTCCAGAAACATTGGGCAAATGCAAAAGACATACACATGCATATATAGACACATATAAACATGTGTACACTTTTCCATATATATAGATAGATATCTCTCAGAGGGGTGGGGGGGGGAATAACCCAGGAAGAGAAAGACAAGCTAAAGAATCCTGATCATGCATAGTATTATGTTTACACCAGCAAGACTTTTACCCTCTGCAGTTAATATAGTAAATTAAATTTAATGTTTACCTGCCAATTTGTTTTCTGAGAATTAGTACCTGCTCAAGAGCTGAATTAAGTTCCTTCAAGGCCCTAGAGCAGTCAGTATGTCTAAACAAGGGTAAAGGAACGCAGAGAGAGTGTTCATCTAAATTTAATATCTCTATGAATATATAATTTAGTACATCATATAGCAAAACTGAAGAACTAAATCTTGTAGTTAACGTGGTTTCCAAAAAGAATTTAGAAGCTGCATACATAATTATGTGAAGATAACATCTGGTTCTATAGCAGGAAATACTAATTTGAGAGCAATCAATGAGATCACATTGAAAGACTGGAAACAGTCACAATACATGATTTTTTGCACTGTCGTTTCTATTAAGTTTATTTATTTATTTATTTATGCATATAGTAAGTTCATAATGAAATTCTGCCTTTGGGATCTATTAAAAATGTGTCTACATTTCAGGATAAAATTTGCTATTGTGCAAAGAGCATTATATAAAAGATGTAATGGGACTCCCTGGTGGAAGTGATGGGTGTTAGAAAGATCAGCAAACACGAAGTTCAAACAGCACGCTAAATGTAGCTTCAATGACAGACATAGATCAGCTCGGATAAAATTCAACCACCTCACATTTTTAAGGGTACTTCTGCAAATGACTACTCAAAAAAGTTAAAATCACACTTTTAGAAAGCTAGCTTAAAGCACGTTAAATTATGGTGTAACTACTTCTTTTCATAAACAGTGATGCCCAAAAAAGATTAGAAATAACTACACGGGAAAATCAAGCCTGACTGTGGGACACAGGTTAGTTTCAGTCTAGCAAACAAAGGAAAACAATCAGTGGCAATATGATGGCACAGGCTACTTGGATTCCATTAAACAACTTCAATACAATGAAAATAACAGGAACTACATGGGTTTTCTCTGGAAAATTAAATGGCTTCTGTGTTAGAAGTGGAATAGTCTAGAAACAGGAAAACAAAAACCAGAGTTACCTGTTCTGAAAAAGAATATATGAAACCAATACATGCACTACTGTGTGGCTGAAAATATGAATGCAGGAAAGTTTTGCTTGGGGTGACCGTCCTCCACTATAAGGCAGGGCACTGCACCCTTGCCCACTGCCCACTCTGTGACTCGAGCCCCAGCCTCACTGGTATAAATGAAGAATTAAAGCCACAGCAGTGGCTTCCAGCTCAACTTCTTTAGTAAGGACCCGTGGCAACGACTTTAATAAATAGCCAGTCCTCCCTTCTCTTGATGCCTGTCTCCCTTCCTCTTGCTCCCTTATCATTGCCCCTGATGTCCTGCTACTACTATAAACTAGCATCCCTGTAGTATCTAACTCCTTGAAATAGTAGAGACAATAGAAATTTAAATATAAGTTGTTGGGAGAATTATAAAATAGAAGTTTATTACACAGAATAAACGCTGGCTGAAATGATCTCTGATTTTACATGCAAATTTTGGAAAGATGTTTCAAAACATTGGCAAGATTTTTCCAAGTATCAAGAACTGTGATGTTTCCTGTAACATTCTGCAATTGAACTGACACAAGCATTGGAACCGAGGAGAGCAGTAGTTCTGTCAACAGCTGTATACGAAAGAAAGCAAAATTCCCCAGTCAAAAAACCACAGAGTAGATGAATGTGTCAATATTTAATCCTGAAACAAGCAACAAATTACTTCTGTTTTCACAGATCACAGGCCCCAAAAGGCCAGAATTATTCAGTGCAGCAAATACTCGGTGAAAGATATCGCTGTCTGTTAGTAAGGGTTAAATGGCATAGAAAACATCACCTAAACTTTTCAGGAGTGCACGCTGACGCATGCAGACACTTGTCCAAAACACAAGGAATTATTTATCCAATGTGAATTAACTGCTAACAGTTGAAAAGTGACCATTTCACACACTCCAGCACAGAAACATTGTGTAAATATTTTCAATCAGGTGAAGGGCAACAGGAGGGCAGCCACATGCCCTTACAGCTTCACTTAAAAGCATCATGTTCCAGGCTCAAGAGATTGTCACAAGCAGTGAGAGGTTGGGGAGACTTTTTGAAAGGGAAGATTTGATCCTATAAAATTGGAAAAAATCCTACAAGAAAAGAAACCAATTGAGATCTTGCCTTTGCATATTTAAAGTGCCATTTTCCAAGATTCTCTACAAAACTTAAATTCACTGGGGATAGAAACGAGCGTTGGTTAGACCTCATTAGAAAAGTATTTCAAGACAGACAACTACTTTTTTTAATAAGACAGAATCTATAATTTAAATTTCTGCTAACAGCCTTTCTTTTACCTTACAGGAATAAGAAAAGGATTAGGGTACTACTAAAATAACTGTAAGGAAAAAATATTTAAATGTTACTATAATTAAAACTGAAGCATCAACTATACAAACATTTGCCTGAGAAAATAATAGGTTAGTGATTTACTATAGCTATTTTATTCTATGGAATATAAAAGTATTGTTTGCAGTATTATTTATTATTAAAAGGACTACATTGCTTTTTACAGCTTTCTGGCTATCAGTTTTTGGTTCATCAGGCAAACCAATACAATACAAGTAATTTTAGTACAGGGGCATGTTGCTTTTTAAGCCTTAAAGACTAACAGAATACCGAGAGGTCAAAGATTGTCGTTTCATGTTTCGTTGGTTATATTGATGATTTAAAGGGTAAGATTATAAAATAAAATGATTGGTATGTTGGGCTCAGGTTTTTTCAAACTTTGAACTACATACTCCTTCCAAACTTTTTAAGTAATTAAAACTACACTGTAATCTGATGTAGCTCTAAAGATCATTCCTTAAGTAGGTAGTGCAAACTGATGGACTGACTTACAGAATCACTTTCCAAGCAAGGAGTTACACATTAGCATGATATCGTTAATATCTAATAACTTCACTATATTTCAAATTGAACAAAGAAATGTTTCTTCCAGTAAAGATTCTGTGAAATGTTTTGCTGAAAGGCAATATATTCTGAACTTAAGTTTATCCCGTGACCTTTTATAGTTTGCCTACATCTGCTTGTTTCATTACCTCCGTTTTCTTTGTGTTAGAAATATAACGAGATCTGATCCTCACCATGTCTTTTGCTTTTTGCCCTTGTCCATTTAACAATGAGATGCATATTCATATTACTGACATCTACAATACCATGATTTTTACTTCTGGTTCCAGCACACTATCAGGTAGAATACTTGATAAGCAGAAACGAGTCTTTGCACAAGAATCAAAAAGAATTTCATCCTCCATCTCTTAAGATTGAAAAAAAAAAAAAAAAAGTAAAATGTTTATATATAAAATATATAACACAGAAACTTCTTACAAAGTAGCATGGGAGTCTTCCTTTGAAGACTGATAGATGGTGTTTTGAGTGCCAGTATATCATAAGCAGCAATAATTCAATGATATGTTTAACATTTTTTTTCATCACATTATTATTGAGTTAGGACTGTAAGTGAGGAAAAATGAGTACTAAGTTCAGCAAAAACACTCACTGGTAGATTTTAAAGTAAGCTCTTATACCTTTGAAACATGATTTTTCTCTCTCCGCCCCCTCGACTCTAGCTCGAAGATCCATTTTTTAATCACATACTGCCAACTAATGTTTATGTAAACCTCTGAGGTCCCTGGATCTGTGCTATCATAGCCTCTTCACTGTCCTTGGAGAAGTTGATGAAATTTATTCATTTATATATATTCATAAATGTAAAGAATGCTAAGGCAGAAAGCCTATTTCATTATTATCTTAGAATACAAAGTACAATGCCAGCAGGCAGTAATCAGCTACTTCATACCTCTATGAATCCTTAACTACTTCACTCTAGAATGAACACTTTTAACAATTTGTTTACTGCGATTGTACTAAACTCAATATTGGTCCCCTCTCTTGCATCTTTAAACCACTTCAGGTCATATATTTTAATTTGATTTACATCAATGTAAAACTAAATTACTTACTCAAATGTAGAAAAATGTTTATCATTTATTCAGTACCACCTTCAAATAATCACAGATTCATATAATATCAGAGGGCTTCAGTCATGTCCTATAGCCCCTGCCAATCCCGAGACATCTTCATAACACTATGCCTTTTGGCTACACAGAATCATTTTACTTCACATTTAGAGGCTAGCAGAATTCACAATTCCTAAATCAGATGAGATACTACAATTTATAAAATCAGGATATTCCATTACATCTGGAACTCCTTGTTGACCAACAATGTTTTCAAGTGTTCTACTGAGGTTCTGAGCTTCTACTCGGCACAAACAAGTTTAATGAAATTCTGCAATTGAGAATTTATGCCTGTCTTCTGTTGAACTAATAGAAGGGAATGAGAAGTGGGAGAAACAGGTATAGACTTTTCAGACAGCTTTCCTGTGTTTCTATTGATCAAAAATATATTTCTTGGACTATTCTTTCCCTGATTGTACACTCAAACACTTCAGAAAGGAAAATGACTCTGCCTAGCAAGATTGTTCCCTACTTGGCGAATTTCTTCCTTCTACTTCGCTTCTAAGTATCGCTCTGATTGCAAGAACAAAGCATTCAGCCTAGGCGAATAGATTCACTGCCTGCAAATGAAGTGTCTTCAAGATCTCCCTTTTTTAAGACACTTCGCTGCCAAAGTCTCATGATTCTTTCTCAGGGATGAATTCATTTTCTTGTCGGATTGTACTCTTCAGAGGAAATCTTTTTGCAAACATCATTGTATCTTTTGCTAGGATTTAACGGCTCCATCTAATTTTGTTATTTGAATAAAACAAGTGTTTCATTTTGAAACCTGTGATATTTTAAATATCACCTATTAAAATCAACTTTTGCCACAAACTACTCATTCAAATCTCAATTTTGTAATACTGCACTCTCAAATAAATAAAAAAAAAAAATAAATAAAGAAAGAGGGAGGAAGCTCTCTGTAATTACACATTTTGAACCTTGTCTCAGCTTCTGATTTGCCTTATCCCGTTTTAGTTTTTGTTGTTTCTTCCCTAGACTGCTTGCCCACTTAATAACAATATTTGATTTTTTTCAAAGCAGAAGCGAAGTCTGATGGAACACCGAAAGAAGGGCAACATGCAGTGTTCATTATTTAGGGACAAATCAGAATGTGGTATAGGTAATTGAGAAATTTGTGTTCTCAGAGAACACTACCACAAGCTATTCATCCAAGGAATACCTCAGAGCAAATCCACCTCCCATCCAGTGCCTCCAGCATTCAGCACAAAGCTTTCAGAAGCAAGTATAGAGACCAAGAGCCAGTAAAACCTAAGAGCTATTAGAACTGACATTTTCACTTACTCTGGTGGTATTTTCTGATGTGTCTAGCTTCTAGCTTTTCCACAAGATGTTTTCATTGGATTTTTTTTCGAAGTAGCTATATTTTTAAGAGGTCAACTGTTGCTCAGAAACAGCCTTACTTTTACCATTAACATTTCAGAAGACAGGCTCAAGTAGGAAAATTTTCTCCCCAAAAGCGTTTCTCTCTCTGTAATGTCGAAACTCTAGAAATTTAGCACAAGATGACATTTGCACACAATAGTTAGGTTTACCTCACTTACCAAAGTGAAACCTCATTAATTGGGAAACTATATGGATTCCCGTACTTTCTTATGCCTCACTGAAAGATGAGGAGGAAGAAAAATCATTTTTCAAGCCCCCTATTTTTAGATGTATTCAACGAAAACCACTCTAGGACAAGAACTCTCCCTTGCCCAAAGGGCTGCTATTTGTACATAGTGAGAATGTGGTATATTTTTACTCTTCCATTCCATTTTTTTTATTAAAAAAAATTGAACTGCCGTTACATTTATCAAGACTTCGTCTATTTACAACAAAGAAGTTAGTTTATCATCTCGAGAAGCTCTAAGAGTCCTAAATAATGCAGTACAAAAAAAAGATTAAATTATACAAATAAAGGAAAAATGTCTATTTGACAACCTGGAACCTGGTTACAGAAAAAATAAAGGTACTGGAGAAATCTTTTATTAGTGCATCGCCAGTTACAGTTAGCTGAAAGACATCACACTGGTTTGGTTGAAGGTCAAGCCTTCTTCCTGGAGGGTATGGGTTTTTCAGCTTTTCTGCTAACTGACTTGCAGTACAGCCATCAAGTAAACTACATTTTCCCCTCATTCAGAAGTATACTAAAAGCTTTTCTAAGCAACAGTCCTAATTCCATATTGTGTTCAGATGTGAAAAAAATAGATTTACATTCTATACAATCAACCATCAATTGCTGCTACAATACTTGACCTTTATAAAAAACAGAAGACATACACATGTATCAAAATAATGTGACTTGAAAATTTAACATATATCCTATTGATTATTTTTAACTAAGTGTCTGAAAATAAAAGTGTTCTCATTTCTAATTGGTCACTAATTGGATTGGGAACTGCATCCAAAAAAAAGTAATTCAAGAAGAGCATTCTGTTTCTTTGGATAAAGCAAAGAGTAAGCACTGAGAATAGGTTCTCAGAAAGTTAAGAAACAAGTGTTTACTGAAAAGTTACCCAACCAGATACAGGCATTCACAAAATCAAGGAACAATTTTCCCAACACTGAAGAGAAAACTCAAATCTCCTTTTTTCTGATCTTAAGAAAAACAAACCAACCCACCCCACCTCCTCTCCTGATTCTGACCAAAGCTTGGTAAACAAACAGTAAAACAGTAAAACTTAGGACCAATTCTCCACTTTCCCTATTTAAGAACAGACAAGTGTTTGTTCTTAATATTTTAGGATAGATAAATCAAAATAGAGAGATTCTTGGTAGCAATCACATGGTAAAACCAATGCTCAAAAACAAGTGGAAGTCCAGAGAGCAAAGAGTCGACAAAGACAATTTAGAAAGAAGATACTTGCTCTTTCTTGCAAATACAATATAGGTAGTAATTGTTAAAGGTGCCTGAATTACTCTTCCAGGTACAGAAAGCTATGCCAATACAAATTTCTACACATTGCCCTGCCACAACTTATTTCACTAGAAAATTGGCCTAAACTCTACTTCAACAGCAACTAAATGATTCCTGTATTTGCAGCATCAGAGCATAAAAACCACAGTGTAAGTCTGAAATGAAAACATACACATATAAAGAATGCTACCTGGTGTCATTCCATCTGACTTTTTGTTACTGTAGACCAAGGCCAGGAGAGAAAAGCTCAAGTGTAAGCAAGTTCATACAATTTGACCTTAAAAAGGCACTTTCACAGCCAACAGGTCTACTGGATATAAAGAGAAAAACTGATTGAAAGCAAGAGAGGAATAGAGAAGGCTGGCAACTGGTTACTACTACCATGAGTTAAATCAAATTCAGAGTATGCTATCATAACATGCTGACAAACAGTTTGCAGAAATAATTTGTGCAATAAAAAAATGAGTGGGTAGGCCAAAAATAATGTCAAGTTGGCTGTTTAAATAAATAAATAAATAAAAACAGTCAAGCAGCAATGTCCAAAATAGGAAAAGCTTCACTGACTGTTGAAGTAATTTAAGACTTTAAGGCTATCTGAAAATAGAACAATGTTTGATAAAGTTTGATATTACATTAAAATCTATTTTATTCATAATCACAAGTTTCATCCATTTTGAATGGGATAATGCATAGTTGTTCCCTTATATCTAAGAAAGAATACAATCATATCCAAAATGCAAACATTTTGACTTGAAATATTTGCTAGCAGAACAAATCTATTCGTATTTATACTGTGTCTTACATTAAATATAAACACACAGTTATAACTAACACAACCAAATAAAACTGGAAATAAGCTGATGGAACTCTTAGAATTCATTCCACTAAAGTAAATTAAAAATATGCAAATTAAAAAGGTACAGTAACTGCGGTGGTTACAGTGTAAAAAACAATCATTTATATTTACCTCAACATAAGATACAAGTCATATTTTCTGGGGCATTTTTTTACTGTATTAAAGAAATGGACCTTTCTAAGGTGATTCACTCTCCCTAGGTGTCTTTTTCTCCTCCTATTCTTTGTACTCTAATGGGAGTATTAGGCATTGCAGCAAGAACTGGAAGAACTGCAATGACTATAGAGCATTTGCATAGTCTCAGCGCTACTCATGACTTCTCCCACTCCTCTGACCCATTCTGAAGCTATGTAAGTAAATCTTCAAGTTTGCTTTGGAGCAGAATACCCTCCACTTAGAAAAAAAAAAAAAAATCAAAGATATAAATTAAAAATAGCTAATTTATGAAGGTGGAATAACCAAAAGGATATTAAGGATGCAGCTGTTGCAGGTATAACTGCATAGGTGCACCATTCCATTCATTCTTAGCAAGGAAGGGAAATTTTAGAAAGCTTTTACCGAAGGTTATGGAGTTCTGTTGGGGATTGGTGCCACTCAGAGTAAGAGAAGCTCTGGTAAGAAAAAAAGTATTAGTAAAAAAAAAGTATTAGTAAAACAGTGTAGGAGGTGTAAATGCAAAGATTAAATGTCAGCAGTTTCCAAGTGAAACCAAGTCTCAGGAGTCTGAGCTCATTCACTTTATTCAGAAATCAGGAATTCAGATTAGCCAAGAGCACATCACACCTGATGCAGCTGGGACATTTGAACCACCCAAAAGCTACAAGATGAAGAGAGTATAAGAAAAGGTGTAAAGCAAGCACTGCAGAAGAGCTTTAACAATATAGAATGTTTTTAACATTTAAATAATTGGCTAGATTTCATATTGTACTGCTGCAATCTTCAATTATATTATAATTCATATACTGTTAATTCTTACATAGTACTATATATACCCTGTTAGTGAGGCTGGCAGAATCCAGGGATCAGAAAAAACAGCGTAATGAAAGGATAGAAAACATAAATGAAACATTAAACCTAGGTACTAGTGAGGATGACATTTAAACTAACATAATGCTAAAACTAGAAAATTGCCTTCTATGTTCTGTACTGTTCCTATTTTCTTTACATAAAACTTTAATAACTAGATTTTTTAATTTGTCCTTCAAGAAAACTTTATTGCACACATATATAATGTAATTTATGCTTGCATCCAAATCATTATTTAATTAGACAATAAACCCTCCTCCTTCATACTAACAGCAAATAACTTTTATGTAAGATTATTTTGCAATTTTTCCACACCGTGCTAATTTTTTTTAGCTTTTCAAATTTAGCTTTTTACTGTGAAATAACCTTGAAGAGCTAGCTGCAGCTTTTTGTTTAAGCTTCAGAACAGCTACTGCTTTCCTAAGCTATTTGGCTCAAAAAAAATTTCCAACCTGACTTCAGCTGCGTAAGTCAAAGATTTACACTTTCAATTAATCAAAGACTGAAACCAAATAAAGCATCAACCTTCTTCTTCATCAACATAATTTTTTGTTACAGAAGTCCAGGGGTTAAGTTGAGATTGGAAACATTTGAAAAGGTAAATAAATAAAAAAAGGCATGACATGAGTGTCCAAATACAAAAATAACTTACCCATCCTGCGAAATCTATCTTTCAAAAATCTGAATTAATACGCAATTGCCATAGGAGATATATAAAGAATGGAAATTGAATAGGCTAATATATGGAATTCCTATTACTATGCAAGTTGGCTGGTAATAAGACTGATACCTACTCAAATGAAATGAAAACCAAGGGAGCATGACTGCAACGCCACCCACTTCTAACCACTCTCACATTTTATTCTGACTCCTAAAGTTTTGTCAAATTGGGGAAAAAACAGGTTCCTAGTGTTTTCCAAGCTGTTATTCATTGACCAATATTAATAGATAAGAGGTTAAAGAGACAAAAATTAACATATCATAGAATCATAGAATGGTTTAGGTTCAAAGAGACCTTAAGGATCATCTAGTTCCAACCTCCCTGCCACGGGCAGGGACAACTTCCACTAGACCAGGTGGCTCAAAGCCCCATCCAGCCTGGCCTTGAACACTTCCAGGGATACACAGAGAAGACCCACAAGTATGAAGCAAAGTTACTACTTGTGATGCAGTAACTTATCCCACAATTTCAAAAACGTACAGATATAGTTGCATAAAACTCAGAGTTATTACTGCAGATTTATAAAGGTTCTGAAATATCCCAGAGAGTCACTCTCCGTTCTCAACATCATTCTAATTTTTTCCTACTACCTTGTCCACACATCTCATTAACATTTTCTCATATAAACATTTAGGGCCTTTAGACACATATGTGGAGAGAGTTAAAGACTATCTATCCTGCTGTAGTAAATAACAAAATTCACAGCAACGTCAGTGGCGTAGGAATTTAACTAAGAAAAAAAATTATTCAGATTCTTTAGAGAAGCTCTACCATTTTCAACATATATTGAAAGTTAACAAATCTCAGTTTTCTCCAAACTGCTATGTGGCAAAACCTTCACTATGACACATAATGGATAAGAACACTTCCAACTGTCACAGTGTTTTTATTTGGAATGTTTCTAATTAAATTTTAATTTAAACTGGTGTTTTTAGGAGTGTGTATACCTACTATTCTAGAAAAAGGACTTTCTATAAAAAGTATAATTTTATTAGAGAAGCATAAGAACTAGGGGGAAAAAATTTACTGAATGCTTTTGAAGTTGTTTGTTAATACAGTTTTAGCAATATAAAGAAAAACTTAACTTTTGAGTAGGTAAACTTTCTAGACCATAATCGCCTCACTTAAGTATAAATACCTTAAATTTCACTCTTACCACAGGAATCCCGTTTCCAATCACAAGAACTGACATAACTTTTTACAAAGTGATAATTTCTTGAATATGCTTTTAAATATACAACTCATTCTTCTTTCTGGCTGCTACTTCACCAATACACAATGTGATGGAAACAAATGGACTGTTTCCTCATCAAAGTAAAAATCCTAGTATTTTTGGAGATTCTTATTTATTTCTGTGAACAGGAGGAGGAAAAAAATATAATAAAGATACAAAAAACACAATGAAAATTAAACTAACCATTTAGGAAACTACTGGCAACAAAAATCTGAAAGTATGTGACAAAGTATCAAGGTCACTCTCTCAAAACAGAGAAATCGGAAATTAGGAAACTATTGATATATCTCCTGATGAGAGCAGGCAGAATTTTTGTAATTTATTTTTTCTTCTTTTAAAAGTCCAGCCATGCACAGAAAAACAGAACCACTATGGCGTGCTCCTCATGTACTCCTTAGTAATTTTACCTAGACATATTGGAAGCAATGGGAAAAAGTAGCTGGGCACTAAAATCATAGAATGGTTTAGGTTGGAAGGGACTGTAAAGATCATCCAGTTCCAACTCCCCTGCCGTGGGCAGGGACATTTATGAAACGCGTAGTCATTCATTCACGAGTTATTCTCCTAAACAACAAACTAAGTATTGTTTTTAAAGCAAATTGCTCTATGTACAAAGGATACCTTTCTTTGTGCAAGGTGGGGAACTCAGCTGCAGTAGAACACTCGGAACGCGCTGCAGCTAGCTCATTTCCAACCAAAAAATGAGTGCATGTTAAAAAACAGGAACAAGTGTTATCTATTTATTTTTCAACCGCTGTACACAAATCCACTAAACTTTGCATCAACCTTTGAATAATTTTCGTCCCTTATTCTATTTCACAAATAAAGACAAACAATAACTGCTTATTCTGTCTACAGTATCTCAGACTTCCTCTTTCTCAACAAAAAATTGAATTTCCCTTCTGCACCTGTTAGTCAAGCCTCTATTACCTAAATAAAAGTCCACCTAAAAATCCAGATATGAAGAAAAACGCTTTCTTATTTTCAAACTCGAAAAAGTAATAACATTCATTTGAATAGGCACAGAATAGTATCTGAAATTTACTTTAAAGGTCAAAGAATTTCAAAGAATAAAAGTTTTGTTTTTCAATTACTACCTTACAAAGAAAAGTAAATCCTGACTCAGAGGTAACTTCTGCAATTCTTAAAATTCTACTTCC
This sequence comes from Charadrius vociferus, assembly GCF_000708025.1. Taxonomy (NCBI): domain Eukaryota; kingdom Metazoa; phylum Chordata; class Aves; order Charadriiformes; family Charadriidae; genus Charadrius; species Charadrius vociferus. Next base: position 140,823 of record NW_009648647.1, read on the forward strand.
AAGATATCTTTTTTAGGTCGATTTCCTAAAGTAGTTATTTATAGGCAACAGACTTCAAACCTCCGGTCTTGGTAAACCATAACAAAACACATTAATTCAAACATCAGAAAATAAATCTACTTACAGTCCATGCAGAAATCAGTTTTGCAGCAAGTTACTAACCACTTCTCTTAAATATATATTAGCATTTCCATGATGCTGCAATTGATACATACTTGACCTGAGGCAAATTTGCTCTTTTAATGCTTCATTATCTACACAACCACATGTTAAACACCAGCTAATCAACTGCATTACATTTCTAAACATGGCTACTTTTGAAAAGTTTGAAAAGTTACATTAAAAAAAAAATTATTCAGTATTAGATCAAAATTGCTATTTTGCTTTTCTTTTCAAATGGACAGTTGGGGTGGGGAGTAGATGGAGAGGGAAGATTGACAGAGATTTCTCTATCCCTTAGGGGTTAACATTTATATAGCTGTCTCTCTTTGTTGGCACAACCCCATCTGAAAAGAAAGAACCATCTGCCCAGCTGTCTGGAATCCAGCCCTGTCTGATAATTCCTATGTTGAAAAATAAACATTTCGCAAAACCCATGCACTAAAGAAACCGATTTACTTGTCTTACAGCTAACAACTAGGCTATCAAGCAACACCTTTGGAAGACAGACAAAACACTGAAACTTTAATTTGGGTTTAAAGCTCTGATGTTTTTCTTTACTTTTGTATTGCATACTATTTTTTTGGAGCTGTGAGTTTTGCAATTTGACTTATGAAATAGGGCAATTACACTGAAAAGACTCAATTAATGCAGTAGTTCAAGTTTTCTTGATTACTACCAACACTACTATGAATGCTCCCTAAGAAGAAGCAATATGAGTATGATATTTTAATAACAATTCCAGTCTGTAAAAATTAATTCAATAAAAAGCATACAAAGTGGTAGTAAAAACATACTATGGAGTGATTACCAAAAAAATTCTATTCTTGGGTAAATAACTTAAAACAATTGGTGTCATTAGGTTTTTTCCAAGCATTACAATTACTGTTCAGACCAATTTGAGAGAAAGTAGAGAATACTAAATTACATACATGTTCCTAAACATCTTTAAAGAAATGGCTTTGTTTTTATTATCTTTTAATCTTCATATTTCAGCTCAGGTTATAGGCTTTTTTGAGAGAAGGGATGGGAAAAAATGTTTTCTTATGTAGCAGAGAATATTTGGACATAGTGGATCCAATCAACTCCCTTGTCTTCTGAAGACCTCAAACATGAGTTGTATGAAGCCTAGCCATTCTCAGCTTTTACACTTCATGAAGTTTAAGACTGGACTAAGCCTACTTTTTGGCCTTTCTTTTTAAAGCTCAACAGCAAGCAATGTTTTCCAGATTCCAGAAAAAAAAAAATAATCCACAGAGACACACAGTTTAGCTCTCAAACTAACCCTGTCACATAGGCCAGTACTTCAGGCAGTGTTTTCTGTTGTTTCAATTATCATTAAACAGGGTACTAATAGCTCCCTCACAGCCTGAATGACCAAATGATACCTCGTGACTGTAAAGGTTATGAACCTAGGAAAAGGGCTTGCAATTGTGTTGTATTAAAATAGTCTCTATATTAGTGCTTTAGGATATCATCTCATGCATTCTCAGGCAAGTTAAGTTTAGAATGAAATAATACTTAATCTGTTTAAGTATCTGAAATCAAACCTTCTATAAATGGGCTATTACATGTGTATACCAGTTCAGAAAACTGTAGATAATCCTGTTTGCCTACAGAGCTGGAGTGACTAACAGTATGACAACCACAGGGGAAAACAAACAAACAAAAAGTAAAAAGCAGCAGCAAAACTATTTTTCCATTTTATTTTTTGCCATCCAAACAACGGATATTTCAAGCAAGATTCATCAGAACAAATAAATAAATAAAAGAAATAAAGAGAGTGCATCGCATTATTTGGTTTTTGAAGGGCCTCAATACAGATTAGCTACTTCTCCATCTGAACCCTGGAACAAAGTGTTGGGAGGCATTAGTTTAAGGAAAAAAGTCTGATAGCATTCTTGTTTTCCAAAAATGGCAACAGCTTGTACATATAAAACCATCATCCTTACAACTACTAATCGTAGACAAATAAACAGCCAGTAGGTATAAAAAGTGGGGTTTAGTCAATAATCACCACAGATGTTTTGTCTAGTGCTTATCACAACATACTGTCCCACCCAGTTTGAGAGGGTACCATTGGCATGCAATTAAGGTGCAGTATGAAAAATATCCCAGAATTAGGAACCAAATCACTTTCCTTATCTTTCTCTCCCCTTTTAATTACAACCTATTATCCTATTCTAGACTATTTCTTCTCATCTTCACCTCTGCGTCCATCCTATTGCAACATACTTGTATCTGCTCCTCTGCATCTTCAAACGGCAAGTGGAAATTTTAGTACTGAAATATTTAATTTTCCTTCTCCAACACTGTATGGGCTTTGTCCTCCGATTTCCCAATCCTACAGCAGTAATATGCTCAGATTGTATGCATGAAAAATTCAAGATATAACCTTACCACACCATATGAAAAGGGAGACCGCTCTCCTCTCTTTGACATGATAATTAAATAAGAGAAATCTAACTGCACTGCTCCCAAGTGCAACACTATTATATATCATCATATATCCAAGATTAATTCTTCACTTGAGTGGATACCAGGCTAAATTCAGACAAAATATAGTAAATTAGCTTTTGCACTTCATTAATACTGTCAGATTCACTCTCAGTGTCCAGTACTTAAAAGATAGGAAGCTTATGAGTTTAAAAAACAAAGAAACCCACCAAATCCCACCACAAAAAAGCCCCAAAACCACTAGATGACAAAACAAAGAAACCAGGAAGTGTATTAGATTTAAAATATATACGTTTTAGACCAAAAAAAAAAAGAAAAAGTGTGTGATGTTGAATTGCTAAATCTTAATTCCTCAAGAAATAATGCTTTGGTATCTGTCACAGCTCCAAATTCAAAACTGTATTCTTTTACAACCTCTTAATGGATAGCACTCTTTCTTAAATTTCAAGAAAAAAAAATTATTGTGATGATACATGACAAATTATTCAGTGGTCTCACAACAATATAATACTCAAAGAATATGTGATAAAAAAGGCAGAGCGTGATGCACACCTGAGATGCTGAATTCTATGGAACATCAGCAGCAGAGGCATGCTATTTAGAGGGAGGGTAAGCAAGGCAGATAAAAAAAAATCTTATCCAGAACTTCTGTATGTGTGACAGCCAGTTTCAGGACTGTGAAGTAAAAATGCAGAATGCCAAAACATAAATCATCTTCACATCATGAATACCAGATATCTATTAGTAATCCTCTCTTTATTCAGGAAAGTAAAAGAATTCAGTAACATTTCAAAAACATCAAAGTCTTGTTGCCATAAATTGCTTTCCTGAAAACAGCCACAAAGACGGTTCAGGCTTTCTACTTCAGAAGTAAAAGATGAGAATATGGAGGCTGGGAAACTGCAGACTCAAGATCACTTTTTGGAGTTCTCATAAGCAGCAATGAAAGGCATGATATCGCTGAAAAGTCAAGTTAAACTCTGAAAAATCTGACCCAAATAGAAACCATACAAAGTGTGATGGCTATCACAAGTTTTGTATATTATGAGGAGAATTTTTTGAGTTGTCAATGGAAACATGGACCAAAACCAGCTTACCCACACTGAAGTAGCCATTTGTCTACCAAGGAGGCAAAATCGCCACAGGTATGACTCTAACACCACCAATGCTTTTAATAACATTTACAGCTGAATGTAAAATACATGCCTAAGCTCTAAAAAAAAAGTGAATCACTTGACTTTTGCTAAATGACAGACACAGTGAAAATATGCCTGACCATTTTGTACATAGCTATTGGAAGAGTGTCACACATCAGCTTCCTGTACAGAAAATTTTTCTACATTATTTTCTTCAGGGACTAGCCAAGATTAACAAAGAAGAAACTATGCGATAAACTATATCCTAAGTTCTGAGACAGATAGAGAGATGTATGGAACGAATTTTCATATATATGACTAAAACGGCCCTTTGCTGCACAGGTACACTGGATAAACAATTAAGTTAAACATAGCAGAACACAGCAATCTCATTAAACAATTAAATGTTTTTTAATTAGTTTCATTTAAGGTTCCAACTGCGATTACATTAAAAAAAAAAAAAAAAACCCAAACCAATACCTTATGCTGCTTTTCAAAGACATTCTGATTGACTGAAGAGCATAGAAGATCTCTGTCTTTGATATGTCAAAGAGGTATAATGCAAAAAGAGGCATTATTAAAAACTTGACTGCAAAACCAGGCTTTCTTCCTCTTTTCTCTCTTGGTAGAGAGGAAAAATCCTCAGGTTAGATATCAGCAGAATTTCTATTGAAAACAAGAGGCTTCATAAGCACTGTGATATTATTACTTTAAAAATTAAGGAAAACATTGTCTTTCACAGAAGTCTTCACACTTCTAAATTTAGTTTTCTTCTTAAAGGAGAAAATTAAGTTCACTTAAGCATTCCATATATTATAATTTGAAATATACATTTCCAAATATTTTCATAAAATGAAAATCTTATAAAAACTGCCTGCTGTCATTATGTTGATCAAAATGTTTCTGTACAAAAAAAGCAAAACCATTTGAAGCTGGCTGGTTATTCTGACAAGTCATTTAATTTCCTATACGCAAATTAAGTGTGTGCGTGTGTGCACACTTGCACACATGTTGACTGGGGATTAGTTATGTATCTAGCAATGCTTCCTTAAGCTCCTCACCAAAGGGAGGAATCTACACCCCTTCAAAGGTCATAAGAGATACAGCAGTACATTCTCAAATACCTGTTTAAAGGCAGATATACCAAGAATTACACCAAAAAAAAGAGTGAAGGAGCATTTCAAGAAAATGAAAGCTTTGCATGTTGAAGAGAAGGGAACTGGAATTACTAAACACCAAAGCGTTATTTTCATTAAATACTAATAAAATTAGAAAGGTACAATAAAAAGAGAAAAATCCCTTAAAACCCTAACTGAGGACCTCAAGAAAAATTCCCCCTGCCAACATAAAGGCAAACTAAACTGTCTATTATATATAAAGCAGGACAAGTCTTGTTGTACGGGAGGGTCCTACCAGCAGGCTAAATTACTCAGCTTTCTTATCCACAAAAGCTATGTGACTAATCTACTACTGTTGTTAACAAAACAAACCAACCACACACAAAGTATTGTTTCACCCTCCTAGAAGTCCCTAGAGTTGAATGCTTCACATTCTATTTACCGGAAAGGAAAAACTCTCATCATTTGTATGGGCATAGGAGGAAAAAAAAGGATGGGGGTTGAGATTTCTATTCAATCATTTCACTTAACATCAAAGAAATTACAAATTTTAGTAAAAGGCAGGAGGTAGGCAGTCAGATTAGATACTTGGTGAATTCTTAAGAAACACAGGATATTCAGGAAAACAGACACACTGGATAAATGCATGGTTTCTCACGGTTGGTTCCCTTAAAATCGCGGTTTTGATGTCCATCCATAACAAAATCTTTTCTAAACTAATTGAACTGAACTGCCAAGTATAACAGCAGCTTTGCTCGCTTTGACACCACTAGGCAGGTAAACAAACTGCACTCTACATCCTTCATTGCTTCTTACAGTCAGTCAGAGATCTACGAAGGATAATAGAAAATACAAGTTCCAATAAAACCCTGACCCTGTTGAAGTTACTGGGACTTCAGCTAGGTATTGAATGTACTAGAGCATCTTGCATGAAATATTGCTTTCCTTGAAATGTAAAAACCATTTTCTGGGATCATTTTGTCTCAAAGACATAACTGGACACCCAACAAGTTATTAGTTATCCAAAAAAGCTATCTATAACTCTTAGCTCATTGTATCTTTCAACAGGTTAAACATCTCTTCTCACAAATCAAATGTGGTTTTATGTCAAAAGTCAAATGGATTATGATAATCTTGTATTATTTGTTGGATTAGTCTATACTGCTCTTGGACTGAAGGGAGAGAAGAACTCCTTTCCACAACTGGAAAGAGAACTTTAAAATATTGTCTTAGGAGATCTCTTTCAAATTTTAAGTTCTCACTCATACATTAAATTACATAAACTCGTTCATCTCCCTACCTTTAAACACACGCTGCCGCACACAATGTGTTGAAACTATTGTTACTGTACGCTGTACAGTTATTAACCCAAACGCTCTCCTGTAAGCAGACGAGAGGGCTCTGCGGTCACCCGGGCTGGACCAGACCAGGCTCTGCCCGACCGCCCCC
>NW_009648647.1:147156-171795 GCF_000708025.1 Charadrius vociferus
CCCCCGCCGCGCTGCCGCCCCGCGTCCCGCCGCCGCGCCCGGCGGGTTCCCCTCGACTGGCGGAGCTCCAGCACCGGCCGTTCTTCTTCTTCCGGCAAGTTCAGAACTTTCCCATCCCTTCCGCGGAACGCCCTGCCTGACGGTGCCCGACGCCCCGCGGACCGCCCACGAGCGGCAGATTCTATAATGACGTCCTCTTCCGGAGCCCCAAACCCTCCGCCATGCGGGTGTACCGCTTGCTCGCCCTTGTACAGTTGAGAACTGGAGCACACAGTAACTTCACAGTTTAAAAGAAGTCTCTGAAAAGAGTGTATGAGATAGGACTATGTAAGCAAACAATTATCATGCATTTGTCAGTTTCTTTGCGCCCTCCTCCTACTCTTGATTGTTCTCCAGAATTTAGGATGCCAAACTTCTTATCTTGGGTGTCTAACCTTCCAGCTTCTCCTGAAATGTGGACTCCAGTCCTTCTCCAAATAGCGTTTTATTTAACAAAAAAACACAAACAAAAACCCCATCCCATTCTGAAAGACTACACTTCTGCCCTTCTCTTGCTCCATTTCATTTTTTTAAACCCCACTCTTCCACCTTTTTTCCACCTCCAATACAAATTACTCCTCAACACATCCAAACAGTCTTCTTCCAAATTAAATATCTTCAGCATTTCCTTGGCAAAAAAACCCAAACCCTGCAAGTCAAAGTAACAAAGCAATGTAATGTTACTTGAGCCACACGCAAGATTTCATCAAACACTGGTATCTCCTACGTTCTCTGCGCTTCAATGTATTTACTTTACAGCTGGCCTGGAAGCATTCAGGCGGTGATTAATTCAACCGGTACAAAGCAAGGAGAATGAAGCTAGATTTCAGTCCCTAAAAGCTGACATTTTACATCGTAATTTTACCTTAAGGAGTAAGCTATTGGTGCTTCCTCCCCAGCTGAACAGCCCTAAGGTATACTGGGGGGGGATGCTGGGGTGCGTCTGACACTTAGCAAACAAGTTCAGAACGAAAGGATTCTCATTAGATATCCCCGAAAGACCACTGGGCTAAAACACGAGAATACACTGAGAACACACCAGACTGGAAAGAATCAAGTCTGAAACGAGCGTAAAACTTCACCACCACCTCTGACTGAAGGCTGCAAAAGTGCAAGTGCCTCCAGAATGCTGGGGGTTGTGCAGGTTTTTTTTGTGGTGTGGTTGGGGTTTTTTTGTTGTTGTTGTTGTTTTTAACGACAGTACTAATTCTAACTCTTCCTCAGCACTCTTAAGACTTTCCAAGTGGTTTCTCAAAACTTGGCTGAGTAATCTATTGAGGACACAGTTTGGGTATTTGTTTCCTTCACTAACAAAAGATAGCTCACTTCAGTTCTGTTCAAATTCCAATGCAAGAAGCAAAGGCTCATCAAAGCCATGAAACAGAACAGGATTATGTATAGCAGGTGTCTGAAATACCATCTACTTTAGCAATCTGGAGTACTGGTAGCAGCAAAAGCAATTAGACTCTGAACTCAAGAAAATTCTGTCTTTACAGCTCGGATAGTTAAATAGTGAACAGATTGACAATGGAATCTCTGGAATCTCCCTTACCGAAGTGCTTAGAAAGCAGATTAAATAAATATCTGTCAGGAATTGCGCTGGTATGATTGATCCTGCCATAGATGAGGAGAATATACTGTCGAACCTTTCAATCCCTTTCCAGCCCCCCTGCTTTTTTATTCTCTTTGAGTCAGTAAATTGCAGCATCTGCATCATTGTATTTTAGTTAATTTAGCTTTTAAAAACACACTCAAAATTAAGCGTGTTTAATTCAGTCATGAAGCAGCAGATGATCATAAAAAGCTCACAGCCTTACGGCGATGATGGGTAAGAGTTAGACTGGAAGAGGAAGAGTGTGATTTCAACAAGGCAAGGTAGGCGAGGAGGGCTGACGGGCAAGGGGCTCCGCAGCAGGTGTGAGGAGACAGAAAGGTGTACTGGTGCCAGGAAACCGCATCTGAGCCAGAGAGCTGTTTGCTGTTCCTGGCACAGAGGAAAAAGGGCAAGAACAAGAGTATTGGCTGCCAACGCTAAACAAGTCTCTTCACCATAGTGTTCATCCCAGAACAGGGTAGTGAATCTGCAGCAGTGTCAAGCAGCAGCCAGGGCTGGTTGTTCCCAAGGGCAGAGCAAAGCAAGAGTCAAGCATGACCCCAGCACGGGTGGTCCCTCCCCACCACACGTGAACACAGCAGGCAGAGGGAGGTGCTGGTCATGCCATCCACTGGCAATCCCAAATAAGACACACGAGACAGTGATACCCACATAGACCAGCCAGACACAAGAAGAAATGGGGACAGAGATGGGACTAGATGCAAGTTATAAGGTACGTCTGAGGGTCCCATCTAGGAGACAAGACACCTACCACACAGGCTTGAGGTCTACCCAGGAGGCAGGGCAGGATGCAGGCACACCTAAACAGGGCTCAGGCAGGGACTAAACACCCAGGCCTGAGCTTAAATGGAACTCCTGGGACCAGGGGCAGAGGGGGTGGGTGGAGGGCACTGGTGGGGCTGGTCAGTGAAATTAAGACCTAACGTCCTTAAGGCCCTGTCAGGTAGCACGCTTGATCTTCAGGAAAGCAAGAGGCAAGTTCACAGGTGAACCCCAGCCACACCTTAACAGTCTATTACTGTAGATAGCTGCTAATTCTGATTAGCTGAAGCTTATATCTTACTAAGCACAAATCACTTTGTGTTAAGATAAAATAAGACTAGAGATGTTAGTACAAAAATAAAAGGCTCCCCAACTACAGAGCCAAAACATGTGATAAAACTTCAGTAATGTTTCTGCCAGTTTTTACATAGATAATATTAAACTAATGGCCCAAAAGTAAAAGAAATCAAAGTACATACTACTCAAAATCTCAAAAATGAGTACATACTACTCAAAATCTCAAAAAAAAAAAAAAGTAATTCTGGAACAAACAAAGCCAAGCAAGACTAATTGGATGTTTTCCATTTACTAAGAATAATTTACAGAAACTTTTCATTATGAAAGACCTCAACTGAGTGGGAAGGTTTTTTATACAAATGATGATCCAACTTCAGTAAGATAAAGCATGCTTGACTTATCAATAATATCACTTCTCATGTAGTTGAAGGTAAGCTTTTGTTGAGTACTGTACTGAATTTGGCCTATAAACGGTATTCGTTTCATTAGTTTTAATAAAATTGTATGGAACCATTGCTCAACGATTTAGGGATGGAATTTAGCTAAATGAAAATAATAATCAAACCAACCTTCCAAAACCAAGAATAATTAATTAATTCTTGGACATGTTCTTCAATATCAATTTCTAGCAAAGAACGCTTTAACACCAAGAGTCAAGTCAAACTGCCTATAGTTCTCTTTCTCTGGCTTATCAAGTCTCTCTCTTGTTGTTAAGATGGAGAAAATATTTGTAAGAAAAGGCAGAAGTATCCATGTAACAATACTTAATTGCTTTTAATTTGAACAGAAAGCACTTAACAATGAGGCAACTATTTTTAACATATTCTAACATTCAGGATGTAACTGCTTTGTGCAGTTCAATTCACAAATCCAGCTTCAGTGTCAGTTGAGAAGAGCTGGGTACTTGAGGTTCTCAGCAGCAACTATCAACAAGGAGTAGAAAGCGTCAGATGTAAGGTTAGCTAGAGCTAAAGGTTAACAAAGGGTAGGTTTGAAATCCTAGATCTCCAAGACTCAGATTCCCGTCTACAATGCTGATGAACCATTTGCTTATACATAAATGCCTGAAAACCCTTCTTGCATCAAAGCTACGGGTATATTAATAAATACACGGGCATTGTCCTGTAATCATCCATACTGACATGCTGTTAGCACAGTCTTTGGCATGGTTTTGGTGATACACCAGTTAGTCTCCCAAACTGTGCCTGGACATGCTACTAGAGGCTATTTCCAACATAGAGATTGGATGTACCCACCTTATGTTGATAAGCAAAAGAATTTAACATAGGGATTCTATTGTATTATACATATCATACCATGTTCTATGCAACATAAGGTTCTATCGTGCCAAATAGCTTTGGTGCAGACAACAGGCCTGGTCCATTTCCTGCACCAGCATAGATGTGCTATTAGATTCTGTAGTTGTCTCTTGGCACAGAAAACTAGTCCCACTGCTTTTTCCAAAGACCCAGTATCCTTCTCTCCGGGATATGAAATGTGGGTTCAGACATGTCCCTCAGCCCAAGGAGTACAAATCTGAAATACCTGCATCCCATTCCCTGAAAAGTGCCTATGAGGGCACAGGACAAGCCTGGAAGTACTTTCCATTATCCAGCTGAAGCTGTCCCTTGTACGTACTTATAAACAGAGAAGGGTCAGTGGTCAAAAAGTAAAGGGCAAAAGCATAAACACGCGAACAAGAAGGATCCTGACTCTAGCACACCGAGTAGGAAATTCTTGAGAGAGGAGCCTGGCATTCCTATGCCTGCCCCTAATATTGTTTATATTTTTTTTTCCTCTATTATAAATTGTACGCATGATTTTGGAGGGTAGGGACAAGTTCATGGAACTTCCTACTTTACCCAAGTGTACCTGTACTAAGCTCTGCGCTATTACTGCTAAATTATTCCAAGTTACCTGACATAGCTTTCCAATTTAGAAGTAAGTTATTTCTGCACAGGCCTGTAAAATGGAGAACAGAGGTAGATCAATAGACAGAATATACGAAATTTCAAAAAAGAACAAAAGAGACAAATCTCCTTCCATGTAAACAGCAGCGTGGTGGCAAAATTAACTTCTTTTTCCTGGAGCTTTTTTTAGTTCATTTAGTTCAAGTTTTCTATTCATTGGCTCCAGACTAGTAAAAACCAATAAAATTTGAATTTCTCATTTAATTTTGCTTCATTCTCTAAGACAATATTGTGTGTACATGTGGCTAAGCCTTGATTGATAGATTAAGTAGCAATTTCAACCGATCTTTTAAACTTGTTTTGTGATTTTTTTCTTGACACTGCTCCATCCACCTAAGAAAATAATCTTAATTACTTCTAATTTAAATATCCTTTTTTATATAAAACTGTTTAAAATATAAACATATGTTTAACTGAGCTTTGCTCTTTTATTTGTAAGTATCTGCCGTTTTTCCATCAGACCAAACGGGCCCAAAAGAAGTGCTGTCTGAAAAGGAACAAACATACAATTAACAGCATCTACAAGTCCTCTTCAAACAGCTGTCTACTTATAATACAGATGAATACCCCGGATACTTCTCAAAAGTCTTACAAATATCATGCCACTGAACATACTAATTTTCCCTGCCAATTGTACATTTTTATGTAACAGTAACTAGGTTGATGTCAAAGAACTGAAACAAAATTATATACCATATGTCATACCAGAAGCAGCTTATAAAGATTAGCATATTTATAAGACAAAAAAATGCATTTCAAGTAATGCAAATATGAAAAAAAATCATTTTATTTGTAACAGCATTTTTTTTCCAAATCAACTTAGAGTATGATTTTCTACTTTACTTTTACAAGATCAAAGAAGTTAAATTCCATCCTGTAGGAAAGATCTTAGAGAGAGTAACATCTGATATTGTGCAAAATGTCAACAATCAATAATTTATCCTTTCAAACTGTAATGCTAGGGTCTAAACAATAATCCATTTCATCCAAGATAAGATGGGTAAGTCAGTCAATTTGGGAACGGTCATAATGGACCAAAACATTCCAAGTTGAAAACCATGTAGGACAAGAACTGAATATGTAACTCTAAGTTTCTAACTAAAATCCAGTATTTTTGATATCAGCCTACTTTTGCACATTTCTAATTGGGTATCTCAATTCATTTAGACAAACTTTTCAAACCACTACTTTATAAACTTTTTAAAACCCCATTTAAAAAATGTGAAAATAACACTAATTGAAGATGAACAATTAAAAGCACATGTTTTCAGCAGAAGACTGATATGCAAATTAAAATGTTATTAAAAACAAAACTAACAGATAATTAGCAAGATACACTTACCTTTATTCTGGTCGTTAACTCTCAAAGCAGCCATAAAGTCAGAATAATATTTGTCTACCTCCCAGAGACTTGGTTGTCTACAAAGTTGATGGACTGACATGTACTTCAATGTATTCCACATGTATTTTGGTATATTGCCTTTGGTGATAATATTTAATTTAGCTAACCTAATTTAACATCAATATCAAAATAGCTTGCCAGAGGAAACTGCATGCTAGTTAAATATATATTTTGCCTAGTATGAACAGTTCGTTACACAAGAATTCTCACAAATAGTTACAATTCTCTGACAAAGTTTTCAAAATGTGAAAACTGAATAAAGATAAGTTCAGATTATTAATTAAGAATACCCCAAAAAAATTATAAAACTCCTTTTGATGTTGAGGACGATTTTTCCTATTACTGTGGCATTCATTTTAAGAATCCAAGGCTGTGGTAGCAGATTTTTATATTATTAACATAGCCATATGAACTAGTGAATAAAATAAAGCCTCTGGTAAACTCTGATCAAACCATCTTCAAAAGCTTGGTTCTTCTGTTTTTATAATTTTCTTCTGTTAGAGTAATCTTGTCTTCATACGCACTTTATGATGCACTACTAATAATCTGTAATAGAATTAATAGGATAGTTTCCAGGAAGTAAGCAATAAAGCTACAAGAGTATTTTTGTTGCACAGTTCTTTCAACCTACTACTATTCGTAGCTAAGAAAGCACTTGAGTTTCCCTAAATAGCTGTTCATTAATACAGAAATATGGTTAATTAAATCTATTTTTCTTCCCTTAAATTATGTCATATTGTCAAATCGATACAAAAAGTGAATGAATTAATTATATTTGCAGTATCAATGCAACATTGATATTGTGCAAGTGCTTCACTAGCACTTGCTCAGATTATTTTGCCTTGAAAGAGTTTGCATAGGTTAATTGTTCAGAATTTAATAAACAATTCTGTGGATGATGCATCTTCATGAAATAGGATCCAAGATGGTCAAATAGCCATCAAGACACTAAAGAAGACAAATGATGAAGGATTCTTCTGCCACTCTAATCACAGTAATCAAATAAAATTCTTCTACCTATCTCCAGTCTTACAAACAACACAGATCAGAGAGGATCCAGGAGATGATATTTGGCAAGTAAATACTCTTTTCAAAAAAAGCAAGGGAATGTGCCATACTTAACTATCACAATGCTAATCCTTGTTTGATACACATGCAAACTCAAAGGTTGGGTTGCATGCTTACAGGCAAACCTAAAGGCTTGATGTTCATTTTTATAAACAGGTTAGATTAACTGGAACCTGAGATGATGAAGGGTGCGAGACACGTAACTGCATAGGCTTCAGGATTACAGCAGAGCTCTGTCCCTCTGATTGTTGCTCTTAGAAAACCCTCCTCAACAGCCAGCAGCTTTTAGCTGGTTTTCCTATTGAACTTTTCCTCCCTGTAACTTAAGTTTGTGAGATATGTATTCTATTCTGCCCTGATGGACAGTATCAGGAATTTATAGATAAGAACTCAAGAAAGTTCCTTCATCTTCCAGTGTGGAAAAAGCCATTTATGCAGTATCTCTGTTGTCTCCCACACAGGATGTACTTTCTGCTAATAAAAGTCCCTGCACAAGCTACAAAAAAACCTCAACACCAACAACAAAACCAACACCCTCCCAACAACAACAACAAACTAAACTAAAGGCAGGTGAAAAAAGGAGCAGAGGTAAAGGAAAGCTCTGGGAATATGGGATGCTGGTTTTTATAGGAAGGAGTTTCTACAGAAAGGAGAAAGATACATAAAGAAATAAGGTATCTTGAATTCTATCAGTGATTTTTAAAATCATGGCAATTAGAGGAAATTCTTTTCCTTAACTTACTTGCATTTTTTTTTTTTGAGTGTGAAACACCTAAAAGCAGGATAAATCTAAATATTTGAGTTACAGAGAACATCTATCTTTCCTTTGGATCAAGTGAAGGGAAAGCACAGTTACTGCCTTCTTACGATGGGGGATCTACACATCTGGAATAGCCAAGTACAGTAAAATGCAACTCACAATTCAGTATTGCTGGCTTTTGTCTAGAATAAGCAAATACATTTAAGACTTTGGACTTGGAAAAAATACCTAATTTTATTAAATAGCTCACACATGCTCCAGTAGAAGACTGAAGATTGCGGTTGTCTTTTACTAACTTGGTGAGCCATCAAACTGCTCTGTGCACCTTGCTAAGCGTCTTTAATCAAAATGTACTAAATTTGTTTTTGCTTACTATACACGTGAAGATACAGTCTCATGTCTTGTCTTTTCCTGGTTGAAACAAAATTTCTGTTTAAAAAGCCTTTCACAATATTGGTCTTCTCAACAACCTGATTCTCTTTATTTTCTTAAGCCTCTTGTATACAGCCAAAATATAACATTAAAAAAAAAAAACAACCCTACAACAAAAAAAAAAAAAACAAACCACAAAACCAAAAACAAAACATGGGACTCCTTGGCTTTGTCGTGAGCTGCTATGAAAACAATGTATCCCAAAAGACAATTATTTGCCTCACAAAATCCTTATATTTAAACTGACTTTTTACCTGGAAAGGGTATTACTTCCATTACCAATCTGAGTGAGTGGATAGACTAATTTTTCAGTTCCTGAAACCTGCTGAAGCACATCCGTTTTCACACACAAAATCCCCCATGCTCACTTATGCACAAAAAATAGATCAGAGTGACAGTAAGAAGAGGACAGCAATTTACACACTGACATTAAAGAACTTCACTGGAATTAATCTGTATAACTTCAGTAATACTCATAAGTAAACCCTACTGTATACATTAATTCTTTTACCAAAAAAAGTTTTAAAACCATCCCAACACAACTGAAGCTTTTAAATGCCTGAAGAGAAACTATTAATAATTTTACAATAGCAATATAATCCTTCAAAATATTTTAAAGTAAAAATCACCATGTCAGAGAATGTTTCTAACATGTAAGCTTTACTGAATATAGGCTAAAATTAAAATCATGTACTTTTATACAACACGTTATTATATTAGTAAAATTACATTAGTTATTCACGTTTAACCAAGCCATACGAATCTTAACCTTCCTTTTTATGATATTAGTTTAGATGGTCATTAATCTTCTCCTACCAAAAGGATTCATTGTAATTAGCCTAACAACTTTTGCAAGTTCTAAAATACAGATGTGTACTGCATAAGAAAAAAAAAAAAGAGACCTTTTTGTGCTACATGAATATGTAATAATGCACTTAATTTTTTTCCCACAAATTTAAAAGCACACTTAATAAATGACAGACAGTGACTGTTGCCTTTAGCTTCTTCTTCAAAGACGGTACATCTGGAAGATCGGAACTCTTTGTTTCTGACAGAACCGCTGCACACACAGTGATATGAAAAAGCACAACTAAGTAATTGAATAACCAAAAGTGTTTCAACTCTAACATGATTACCTTTCACAATGCAGGTTTATGAGATTTGAGATCTCCATTTAAGATCATGCTATTTCATACAGTTTCTCTCAGTCAATATACAAGGTACAAAATGAAACTACATTTAGATGCAGTTATAAACACAAATTATGCTTAGAAATCTGAAATTCAGCAGTATGTGCATTTAAATCACAAAATTTAATTTTATACCCCCCTCCAGTAAATTACAGCATCACACATAACACAAGACACTGACATTAATGTCTCTACCTGAAACAAAAAAGAAATATTCTACCCTGTTTTATGTCATTTGGCTTAAGAACAGCATCTTAATGGTTATTAAGGTCACAAAATTTTAGATAATTACTTCAATATCAGTGTTTTCACATACTTTTAGACAACTCAGAAAGATTATAAAGGATTAGTATCTGTATAACAGCAACACCGATGATCTAAATGTGAAGGTAGAATTCTTAAAATATATTCCAATTCTTCTCTAATATAAAGAAAATAAATAGCCAGATAATTTTGTGGAGGAAAAAAGTGTGAAAGGTTTATATAATTAAATATGGATTGACTGCACATGGCAGAATGCGTTTTTTACAACTCAAACACTGTACAAATTTTAAAGTTTCAACTTAAAATAACATAATCACTTTAAAATGAATTTTGATAAATTTATGTGAAATGAGAAAAAAATTAACCTCACAAAAGGAAAGAGGCAGCCTGCAAAACAAGTGCTTTAAAAACTGAGATGCTGTTAGATAGCCTTAGTTAAGGCTGGACACTATTCATATTATTTCTGTAGCTTACCTCCGTATTTTTTTTCTTTGCATTATCTCCCCATTGCTTTTGCCAGCGGAATTTAGAGGACCAGGTAAAGGCAACTAAGTAGGGAAGAAGGAAATTATTGCTAGAACAGTATTTTCCTTCTTATACTGCACCCTGAGGGTCACAGCTCTGAACATTGTAAGGGTGCAATTATTTAACTCAATGCCAAATGACACAAAACATTCTTTCAGATATATTACAATAAACCATTAAAAAAGAATTACTAAAAACAGGGCAGAGGCATTAAAATGTAATTTTGGAATATATAATTATGCAAAGCACTAATATGCCTAATAATAATGTTAATTTAAATGTTCTTTCTATGTAGATGTAATACTTTGTCTATGAAAATCAAAAATGTAAAAGAACTTCTGACCAGCATCAGTAATAGGACTTCGGAGGGCTTGAAGACACTGAAGGCTTCAAAAATCCTCAATATATCAGTCACTACAGACAGTTCTTCATACGTACAGTACATTCTACTTGTCAGCTTACTACCTGAGCTCTGAATAGCTATGTCTTGTGTTTTATTTGCCTTGATGCAGCATCTGTCCAAGCATGCATACACACAGTTTATTCAGCATGTGGCCACTTTTCCAGAATTTCAAGGCAGCTGAGATTGTTTGATGTCTGGAAAAGTGACTGAAATGCGTATGAAATTGACATTTGCCTTTCACCCAGAATATAAGATTTGACTGAATTATGAAAATTATAACTGAATTACGAAACCTGTGGGTTTCTCTAGTACTGGTTTGGGGAGCTCTTTCAGTCAAGGCAGCCATGTCCTTAGAACAGCACTATATCTGGTCTTGTAATAAAGTAAACAATAGCAAACATTTTCTTTCTTTCCCGAGTTAGATAATAGCCACTGTCTTTGTCACATGTTAATAGTTCCAACAGAACTCTCCTGGTAAACACACACATGCGTGGTAATTAAATTCAACTCAAGTGTGAGTGACAACTAGATGCATTGCACTTGCCCACCATCTACACTCACTAATTGGTTATAAAAAAATGTACAATGTGCCATAATTTACCAAAGCACCAATGCCTAATCACTTCATGCTGCAATGAATTTCAAGTAAACATGAGTAGTTATGCCATTAATTCTAATGAAGTGACAGCTAACTCTTACTCCACTATAGCGAACATTTGCGCAAAAGCTGGCTTGTCAGTATTTAAACTGTCCAGCAGCTTTATAGAAAGATACTTAGAACACGAAGAGTTCTTGTAAGAATTGTTCTAATATGTAAGAACATTTGTTCACATATAAATGTGAAAATCCAAAAATACTCAGCACTTTATTTTTTATATACAATATGAAGACTTCGACTTCATTTGTATTAAACCATCAGGGCAGGTATTAAATAATATCACTGATCAGTTATTAACCTAATAACTCTTTTTGAGAAGATTGCACAAGCACAAACTGACAGTTACTCTTTTATTTGCCAAGTCAGCAGAGTGATCAAGAGGAGCTAAGCTTTTTGTACTACCCGGCTACACAAGCACGTGATCATTGAAAACTTCTGGGGATGTAACTTTAGCTAAGATGAGAATACACCCTAGCAGAGAGGTTCTTCCCAAGCTGAAGAGTTTACACTGGCACTGATGTAACTGAGCCACAGAATAAAATCAGAAGATTAAAAATACTGTCTCCTAATTCATCTGCCACCAATTCTTACTGATAAATCACTTCCCTTTATTACTGTACTTGCCAGTGGGTGAAAGCTTTTGTATTTTGTCATTTGTAAGTATAGAAAAATAACTCCTACTTACTGATCTTTGATTTAATCCTTGATTTATTAACTATCACAATGAAACTAACAATTTAAAAGGGCAGTGAAAACACAGTCCTACTTGGTAAGAATAGAACCTAGACCAAAGAATATCCTTCCGTCAATGAGCCTATTTGGACTTAACCAACTAGGGGAAGCCACCACTGTTTCTGAGGTCGTTTTACAAGATCTATCTGCCTACAGCTTCCTCTCTCTGCAGTTTTTAGTTTCATTTGCCTGTGTTTTAGTTGTGTTTATGTCTCTTCTCACTGACCGCCAACTTATAGAGGAAATTGCCTATAGAAAGGAAATATTAAAACAGATGTATTCAGCATAATGTCAAATGTATAAAATAAATTGGAAAAAAAAATTTATCTCTTTATTCAGTCGAAGAGCGTTTAGGGTGAAAGTGATACCACATTTGTTGGTGAAAGCTATTTTGCAGGCATCAAGATCCCATTCTGCATTGTTATAGATGAAAAGCATCCATCTGCTCATGAGCTCAGGATGGTCCAATTGCAGAGCTATCTTATATTTTCTCACTGGCTGCTCCATTTATTTTTTTTTTTTTATAGTGGAGTTCAACAATTTGAAAATGTCAAAAAATTAAGTTTTAGATCTTGCCTGGATTTCCATAGCAGAATTAATAAGATTTGCACTCCTCAAATTTTACCAGGCACAACAGTTAACACTGCAGATTTTTATTGACATAATAGCGGAAGACATAGCTATATACAGTATACAAAAGCTGAAAATTATACTCATGAGAAACCTGAATGGGATTGACAAGGCATCATTTTAATTATGATACATTTACATAGTGAATGTAACGTTGAATTACCCGCACTTAAAACTTTTGAGTTTGACATGACTCAATTATTAACTCAGAATTCTCAACTGAAGATTCAGAAAAATATGCATAAATATTTGACCCATTAAATGCTAATAATAAATCATATATAATGAAAATATTTTAATCTGAGGAAGATTGCTACCAATGCTAGTATAGAAGAACTTGAAATAAAGATGTTAGGTACTACATAAATGACTTCAAGATAAGTTTTCAGACTGCACAGGTATAAAATCTACCTTGCTCTGATATTCATTGCTACTTCAAACTTGTGGATAAATGGGAGATTTATCCCCAGTCACCTGAATTTTTTCTGCTGCTGTCTTCATTAAACAATAGCATCACCAGCCTATTTTGTTAATTGAATTAAGGTAGAATCAATTAACCTATTCTCCCATTTCCATGACCAGAAATGCTTAAAAGTAAAATTTTAGCCTTGTTGTATGGATAACAAGCACTAGCATGATTAGGCTCTGTGAATAGGAAACACCTTCTCTCAGTCTACAAATTTCAAGAAGTTATTCTATAAAATATGTATTCTTTGCAAGAGGAAAAAAACCCAACAGACTTCCCAGTAGTTCCTAAAAGCTAAGAATCTTGTACCCTAGTTCCAAGACAGAAGATGGCACAGAACTTAAAAAGAAAATAATATTCTTTCTAGTTATCTTAAACTTTTTTTTTTAAATACATTATTTTAAAAATGATCATTGCACATGCCGATGCAGGAAATGAATTTAACAATAATCCACAAAACAAAAAAATCCCTTTTCAAAAATAAATCTAACTTCTTTAAGGCAATAAAAATAGCACAAGGTGAAACATGGGAGTTACTATTCCTGATCTCTTGCCTCTTAGTCTTATCTAACATTTCTGAAAAACAATGCCTGGGATAATCTACCGTTAAACAATCTTTCTGATTATCTGTTGTGAACATGGTGTCCCAGCACAATAAAAGCCCTGCTTCAGATAATACCAGTGTCCTAGAAAAGCTATTCTGTGTCCAGTTAGAGGATAACCAAGGAATCAGTTCTACATTTCATATGCAGAATCAGCGGTTTTAAAGTATCACCTCAGTCTTTTACTAGCAGTAGGCACTATTTGTATTACAATAGCATGTAGTAGCAATAATCAGAGACCAGAAACACATTGTGGTAGAGGCTCTATCAACCTATCAACCTGCGACAGAAAGATAAAGCGAAGAGCGGACAACAGTGAGACACGCAGATGGGCATACATGTGAACAATGGGACAGTCTTCATCATGGGATAACGGTATTTTCAGTTCATTACCAGCTGAGCTACTGTAAAAGTTCTTTTATGCATCAGGGGAAAAAAAAAGACTTTAAAGGACGTATTTGTTCATGGACAAAGAGTTTCTCCTAAACAATAGGGACAGCAGGGAAGAAAGCACATGGGTGCTATTTTGCAAATGTTAGGTTAGCATGATAGGTTAGAAAGTCAGTTTATTCAACCTCTTGATACCGAAGGAAAGAAAACTGTCCCAGACAATCTGCAAAAAAAATTAGTTGTACCTCTACATGCACAGATTTAAGAGGACTTAAAATTACACTAATCAGTGTACACATTTAGAAATACTGACAGAGAATTCCCCCTACCTCCTTCCACGCACTTCAATACTAAAGCAGTGTGCCACTTGTCATGGGTTTCACGTTATGATAAATGTATTACCTTTAAATTGCAAGTATGGCATAGCACCATATATTTATTTTCCAATTGCCACATACCATTTAGTTATTTCAGAAGTACGCAGTCATGAATGTCCTTTGCACTTCTTGACAGATAAGAAATAAGAAACGAAGGACGTTCCCCAATGTGCAAGGATGATAGCAATGCCTGCGTGGTACTGAGTCTGTATTTAACACAAATGCTAGGTGAGCTAACAGTACCAGTATAACAAAATGCATTTTTTCTAAATGTCTGAATTTCTGAAATATTTGCATGATAGTTCCATTATTTTCTTAGTACCTTCCCTTAAAAGGTAGCATTGTTGAGTAGATTTCCTATGAACTCAATGCCAAAAACACCTATCAAAGCCATTCTCGGCTAATAAATATATAACTTTAGACAAATATGAATCTGAGGATGAAAGTAGTGTCTACCACATCTTCTGACTCTCTGTAATAATGATTTACAAACTTCAATTTCAGCCTGGAATCAATATGGGACAATTCTGGCAACATGTACTGGAGGTATGTATCATTATTCTCTACTTTCTGGTCCAAGGGGGCGATACCCAACAAATTATTTTTTAGATAACTAGTTAGACCTAGGAGTTTATTAGAAAAAATATATGGCTTATGGCTTGAAAGACCATAAAGTCGTTTAAAGAGACCTAAGGGACAATGATTTATCTACCAGAATCAACTTTCTCTTCAGGCTGCCGCAGTTGAGCATGAAAATGTGAAAAACAGGATTAAAGATTCAAGTTACCTGCTTAAAAACCATAAATGCTTTATCATTTATCAAAAATGACACTTCAAAAGTTATCTGTATGGTGTGACTTAAGATTGTACAATCCAATTCCACATTTTGCATAAAGTAATGTTGAAAAAAATCCTTTTATCAGCGTTCCTGGAGCTCACAGCACCATTTTTACCAGCTAAATCTGTATATTAGATACAAACATTAAAAAGTAACACCTGTGGAATTTTCAACTTAAGTTTAAAAATTTCTTTTTTTAAGAAACAAATATTATTCCCATTATCAGTCTCAAGAATTGAGATTTAAGAGGATTAAGGGGAATATTCATAGTACCTAACTTTAGCACGTACTTTACAAGCTTAGGTTAGGACAGCTTTCTTTAGGAAGACTCCATCTAACAGAGGGAGAAACTCACTGAAAGGATCTTTCAGAGAAGAAATCCAAAGTTAACTCTTCTAAACCACCCCTTTGAAGGCACTAACTTTGTTCTATGTTCTACCCAGGAACAGCAGCATCCACATGTTTGTAAGAAGTTAGGCAGTGTACATTCCCTTGTGTTTTGTCCAAGTCTGAAAACTCTCTGACAATTTAACCTGATCTTAGTGATGGCTGCCAGGGTCATGCCCCCAGCCATGCATTCCCATCACCTCTTCTGCATTGTCCCTGATGCTTGTGTGACCCCAGTTTGAGCTAGTTCAGGGAGCTAAATAGCTGAAAATTAACGTTAAAAACACTTCCCTTAAAAAGCCTAGATCTACATTTTTAATACTAGTGAGGGTGCCATTTGTATTACACCTCAGAGGCATTTCACAAATAAAACATATGATTAGCAACAGAGTAGTATATATTCTAGTAACAGATTTATTCTTTTTCATAGCAAGGGCAGAACAAATATAACTCTTAGTAAACAAAAATACTTACAATTAAGATACAGTATACAAATACTGTGTATGTCTAGAAGCCAAGAATTTGTAAAATGAATAGATCTTACAAAACCAGTCATATATATTTAAAACTAATTACATTAGTATGCACATTAAAATAAAGGGTTCTTCCCTTCTCAGCCATGTAACCCCTTGAACTCAGACCTGCAAGTGCTACATGAACTCATTCCTATAGAACCTACTGGAAGTTCCAGGGCTGTGACATTTCAAAGACGATGTCAATAAAGGAAACGGAAAGTTTTACTTACATGAAAAAAAATTTCATCACATCTATTTAATAGCTATTTATAACCAATAAACTGAGAAACCAATACACCTCCCATAATAAAGCATGCCAACTACTACACATCTCCAATTTAATAAATTTAGGCTACATGTGACACCACTTATCAGAAGAGTCCTAGGGAATGAAAGTTCTGAAATTGCCTGAAATAGCCTGTAACAAGACCAACATCAGCACAGCCTGAAATAACTCCAGAAACCCCAACTTCTTCAGGAACAGACCTTTCATGAAGCTATATTTTTGTTCTACATGAGTTATATAGGTGGTGAAGGGTCATCTTTGAGGCATATGAAGCAAAGAGTCTTTATTCGCTAGAAAATACTCACTCAATAGTCAGAAATAGAAACCAAGTCTCACCAATCACCTGGTTTCCAGCTGTAATAACTGTAAGTAGTCTAATCCAGTGCCACTCTATAGGTGCTAACAGTTCTTCCTTTAGTCCACACAGTCGTCTTGTGCTGAATTTAAAAGATTTGAAGTAAATGAAAGACGGAGCCAAACACTGACAAGAAAACAAATTATTGAAAAACTGATCAGTGAGCAATATTCAGTCTAGGTTCTGTCTAAGGGAGACAGTAAAATAATATGTATCAATAATAATATGTATCAATTTAAACTTGCCTACAGAAGATCTTGGGAAGGACTTTTTACTAGGGCATATAGTCATAGGACGAGGGGGAATGGCTATAAACTGGAAGAGGGCAGGTTTAGATTAAACATTATGAAGAAGATTTTTGCTTTGAGGGTGGTAAGGCACTGGCACAGGTTACCCTGAGAGGTTGTTGAGGCCCCATCCCTGGAGGTGTTCAAGGCCAGGCTGGACGGGGCCTTGGGCAACCTGGTCTAGTGGGAGGTGTCCCTGCCCATGGCAGGGCGCTGGTACTCTATGATCTTCAAGGTCCTTTCCAACCTAAACCATTCTATGATTCTACGATAAACTTAATCATAATGCACATGCATAAAGAATTCAGATTAAAGATGCACAAGCTACCTTAGTTCTGGCATTTTCTAATCTCTGCACAAATCTTATAAAAGTTATTCTAGTTTATATGTTATAGCTTCAAGAAGACACAATTTTGAAAAGACCAACAGATCATCAATTTGTTTGTTAAAAACTATTTAAATACGTATTTTATGTGTATAAATGCAGAGGGAGGAAGAATGTCTATTTCTGCAATGAACTCAGCTTGAACAAGATTTTGCTCCATAAGGAATCTAATTGCCCACAGATTCATTACAGCAAAAATGTCCAAGTGAACCAAATAACTAATCCATTCTGAATGTGTTGTTCAGGTAAAGCTGTATACAAAGTTGCTACATGCATGAAAATCTTTGAATTTGAATCAAGAGTGCGTTCAAGACTTGTACGTATGTGCTAGTAAGAACAAATGAACAACAACAAAAAAAAAACCCTCTGAGACATACAAAAGCCCAAGTCCTTCAATTAACAGCCTCCTAATAATTCATTTTAAGATTGTTTATTAAAATTTCTATGGTTTGTTTAATCAGTCAGGCAATCTTTAAAATATTATCCAATATTTGTCGTTAGTATTCAAAATATATGACTATACACAGAGAATGACAGAACCTTCCGGAATAACCTTTCAAGGACTATGAGCCATGGACACAGATTCCCTTCCATTCTTCTTAAGTGATGTGAAAGTCACACAGCATAACTCTAAGACTGAACTGCTACAACCTCTCTCTCCATACCTAGGTCATTTCTAGTCTAAGCATCTTCTGGTAATACATGAAAACAACACTGATAAACACCTATTACATATGGTCTTCCTTCAGCTCTAATAGTACTATTACACTGCACTCAAAACTATCTGAAACACTGAACTTAAAACGTTAATAGGTCTGTATACATATCTCTCTGAACTTGCTTTGAGAAGTCTTGAGAATAAGTCATTTTGCAGCTAAAGCTAAGCATATAAACCAAACAGATTTACCACAGAGTTAGAAGTTGCATGATATGGCCACAGAAAAAAAACACTCTCTCCACCGCATTTCTATTTAGACTAGGCCTGTATCTACTCTTCCAAATAAATTTTTTAATTATTATAATTATATACACAAAGAATTCACCTGTTTAAAAACTAGCACATACATAAACTGTTCATCTAAAGGAAGGGAACACAAGAGGTAAATCCAATACAAATTAATGAGTTTCCAATAAACAGTAACAGAACCTTTTGTAATTAGAAATGTATCATTCTACATTTAATTCAGAACACCTTTCACTCTCCAGTAAGTATTGCCCTCACATTTAACCATCTCTCTGCCCTTCCAACAACTACTCTATGCAAGTTGCTTATCATCCCTACATCTAATCTAATGCAGTTTGAAATTTGCTTGAAAATGAAATTTGCTTGAAAACAGTACTACACTTAGCATATTTATGTTACACCATATTAAATATTTGCATTAAAAATGTTGGGCCCCAGAAACACTTTCTTCTATCTTCCATGTCAGGGCTTCTGTCAAAGCATAATAGATATCAATATCACCTTAAATTCACATTCAGGTAAGTATAGAATTCTAAATTCCAGATTCGATCAAGTAGCATAAAAAGATTACACTTCCATTGCTGTAAAGCTAAGAAAAATCAGACAAGCTTTTCTTTCTTGATATTTAAAGATACCCATCTCCGGTTGGAGAAGCTTGAAGCTTTGCGCTGCTTTTTTAAAGATACCCATCTCCGGTTGGAGAAGCTTAAAGCTTTGCGCTGCTTTTATCTATTTTGAAATCATTCTGAACAACAGCCATTAATCCAAAGAAGTATATTTTCTAAGTATTCTTCCACTTTTCAACAAAAGACAGATATTGGGAAGGTACTTATATCCATTAAGATGCACGTAGCAACTTCCAACCTATTTAAATAAGCAGAAATTTTCTATTTCCATACAAATATTCCAGTATTTTAGTAAACATTGTGTACCTCAGTAGGCATCAGTGTTTGTTAATCTCATACATAACTAATAAATTCCAATCCTGACGAGCTCTGTGTTTTCAACAGGACAATGCCCAGGCATGCTAGACCACTGAGGTAGAGGTCACTGCAGGATAATGTTCTTCCAAGTACAGTAGTTACTGTGTCGAAATGATTCACTTCTACCATCACCTTGCAAATTCTAATTTGATAATTATAGTGATTATCAATTAGCATCTCATCACTCTTTGATGACACATGATGACTGGAGGCTAACTAGCACCTAATACTCGAATTTAACAAAAATGCCATGAAAGAGGCATCATGGCAGGGGCCAGCAGGCGTAAAGAACTGAGTAAACAAAGAAACGTGCAACAGCTTTCAGTCTCTTACAGGTTAATTTTTCTGACAAGTTTCCTATTCACAGATGGGCCAAAGCAGCAAGCTGGGTGGGACACACATATAGTCTGAATGGGTGTCTCCACAGATCTGCAGCCATCACAGAAGCAGGAGCACCGCTCTAGGCTGTGTTTGTGAGACAGGCCCCAACCTTAGTCATCTGCACGTTTCTTCCACCCAGAAAATCAATCCCATCATGAGAAGGTCTACACTAACAATACTAAAGTTTGAAGAGAATGCTTTATTATTCAGTACAATAAACCGCTGTATGTTTCATAATAATTAAATTCACTTTGAAAAGGAAAAAGAAATCAAATAAATCATTATATCTAATTATGTAACACAACTACCAGAAGACAGAAAAGCTGAAGAGCGAAGTACAAAATGAATTTACAAGTGGTTTTATCTACAGGTTGCCTCTAGATCTGTTTTTACATGGATGATCATTCAAGTCTAGAGAACACTCAACCAACCTGTTGCAGTTGAAAGGCTTTTCTTCCATTCACCTTACAGTATAAGATAAATAATCTCAATGACTTCATCTAATCTGTTTCCTATGAACTAAGAACCTGCATTTGAGTATGTCTGAAATATTTCTTATTTCTTTAATGCTGAAATAGTTATTATAGAAACATTAGCTCGTTATAGCATAGTATTCATTCAAAATAGCCATGGCCCATAGAATGTTCATTTTTTAATCACATAAAAAGATTGGAAGCATGTAATTCTCTCATGCATATGACCACATCATTCCATTAAAAAACTTTCTGTGGCTGTAGCAGAATTTCCATTTTCATGAAGGACTTTTATAAAAATTGTCATCTTCTCTCTAAAGTAATTTTTTGCATAAAAATGATGAATGTATTAGAACCCATTAGAATTCAGAGTGCAAAAAGAACCATAAGTTTTAAATGAATACAAATTTTGTGAAAACCTAACAGAAGCATTCTGCATTAAGACCTCCATGCTGGCTTATGTGTCAAATAATTTTTAGAGGAATAACGGTAATTTCCATTTTCTGTATTATACAAAAATAAGAATGTGTTTTGTTTCTGCATTATATAATTGGTTTACCTTTCATTGTTTAATGTCCTCTAAACTCCATACCTTTATCTGCACCAATATTTCTCAGAAATAACGTGTCGTCTTCTCTTTGCTTCCCCTCCCCCTCTTAAGTACTGATGGGTAAAACTAACTTGGTGTTAGGACTTTTCTTTAGGATAGTTTGTAAACACTACATAACTCCCTGAGATAGATATAACCTAAAACTGCAAATGCTTAGTAATCTGAAATATGCTATCGAAAATTTTTTCTGTACTATGTGCTAAAAAAAAGTTTCGATTCACTTTTTAATCCAATAAAATGGCTAGTTTACTATTAAGCCACAGAAAACATGGCATCTAAATTGATTCCTGAATCACTGGCACTTAAAACTGCCTTATATTAAATTTTTTGCATTTTTAATGTAAACAGCAAAAATCATCAGCATTTGTCTTCCAAAATGAAGCATCATGTTGGCATCTATCAGCAACAACTACCAAAAGAAAAAGAAGTGTGATGTGAATTTTCATTTGCAGAAAGAATTATTTCAGGTATGTCTTGTTTCAGAATAACAATAGCCTGTTAGGGCTTGCAGGCCTCAGCGTAAGTAGTTTGGGAATAGCAGTGACAGCATAAACAAAGCACTGAAAAAGGTTTATGAGGGTGGAGTCCCATTATTAAACACTGGATTAAAACTCTTCTGTATCCTGCGGCTCCAAACTTTCCGAGGATGCAGCAGTAAACCCTGAGGAGACAAACTACAGCAGACTTGGCTAATAACACCCCTTCCTCAACACACAAGCCCATACAGTTATTAAAACTGAATGCACTGTTGTTCCCTATGAAATACTTGAAAACAAAGAACTAAAACACAAAGACCATTCCCCTTCATAGCGTATTAACTTCCGTTTTTAATAAGTAACTCATCGTCCCACATGATACAGTTCTGCATTGTCCAACGCATACCACTTCACTCAGACAATGCACACAGCAATAAAACTCGACCCAGCAAAGAAAGTGAAAGCTGCGTTTGTTCAGCATGTTATTTGGCTCAGCCAACTGTAATGCTTCTGCCTACCATTTATTGTTTACTCTGTCAAAGGATTATTAAGAATTAGGCTACATTTGGCAATTTTTTGAGAAGGGA
The DNA here is from genome assembly GCF_000708025.1 of Charadrius vociferus. NCBI lineage: Eukaryota > Metazoa > Chordata > Aves > Charadriiformes > Charadriidae > Charadrius > Charadrius vociferus. The sequence continues at coordinate 169,266 of NW_009648647.1, forward strand.
ATTTACATGCAAAGTGACTGACACTTGATATTTAAAGTCTATTGGTCGACTCTGACCCTTCGTTTACAAGTGACTCATTTGACTGCAAGGATCTCTGATGTGGAAATGCTCAGATACGAATCAATTGCAGTTTTTGTCTCGGGTAAATGTTACTTGGCAATCCAAAAGAAGTGAACAATGCTCGAACCGAGGTTCACATAGAATAGTACTCATATGTTTAAAGAATTCCTTTTACATGCCTGATTTACTTCTAGTCGGCGGATTTATAACTCCCCTTCTCCTAATAACTTATCTCAGTGCACAGTGTTTTTAAACACACACACACAACACCAGTTAACTCTTTTGCTGCCTAAAAGAACAGAAACGTACGGACGCATTTAAGTAAATAAAAAAAAAATAAAGCAGGTCTGGTCCCGATAGGGCTTTTGATTCTGTGTGGGAGGTGGCGATAGGGGAAGGATAGGTCCAGCGAGGGAGAGAAACATGTAGGTAGGTACAGTTTGCAAATCCCTGTTCCATAAAGAAACGATTGTGTGTAAGAAACGACCATTCCTACATGAAATCAGCTCAGTGCGAATTCTGCAGTTTACCTCTGATAGGGATAAAGCAAAAGGGTTTCTCTGCACCCGAGCCAGATTCCCTTCCTCTTAGAAGACAGATGCAGCATTTCTATAAACAAAAATGTCTCTAGCCCTACCTTGTGCCAGTGCTTGCAACATGTGGAGCTGAAGCAACAGAAACGCCCACCATCCCCGACAGAAGATGAAACAGAAGTTCAACTTTATCATCATTCCGCCTCGCCTGCTATTCCTTCGGGCAATAATTTCGCGATCCACCTTTCTTTCAACGGTTGTTGCCTCACTGATCCCCATCCGATCCGACTGCCTGCCACTCCTGACAGCGCTTTGGTCATTGCTCACTCCGCACCCCGAGGCCAGGCTCTCTTTGGTGGGCTGGGAACATCGCCCGCTGCCTTCGCCCCGGAGTTTGGGGGGACCCGAAGCCCCCACTTCACAGGATCGGCGGACTCTTTGATTTGTGCTCACTTTGCATGCAACCCGAAAGCAGCGCTCCGTGTGCCTCCCGGTATGATAATCGCCACCTAAGTCAATGTTTCTTGTGGACGTATTGATTGCACCAAAACAACCAGTCAGAAATGTGAAACACATGTTTCTCTGCACTGTCACATCCAATGCCTTCAACAGAGAGGGAGTAAGTTTATTGGCGTCAGTATTTCAGTAAATCCGGATCCTTCAGCACATCCCTAACAGAAACTGGGAAAGACTGATCCATCTTAGCCACCAGCAGACAATCCAAAGAGTACCTTTCATACCGCAACGATGATGGAAACTGTTAGCCCTGTGGTTTTTATGAAGCCTGGTGAGTTTTCCAGCATGTGTCCCACTCTCCTGCAAAAACCTTGCGATTGAAGTGTTAAATTCTCGTAGAAGGGAGGAGGGGGGAAGCGTCAAAGAAAAAAAAAAAAAAAAACCTAATTGAAAGTATTCGCTATTCCTTGCTCTAAGGATTTATTTCAGACAATTTCAAGATTAGCCATGCAGACAGGGTAGTCTCCAGATATCCCCGCAAAGCTCTGCATAGTTTATATTAATCCGATTTTCCTTTGGATACAAATCTCTACCGTCAATAGAAGGGTTTGAGGGGTCCTCGAGCAGGTAAATTGAGCAGCTCTGGCTGTGATTCCAGCTCGCTGTGCAGTCAAGTCAGCCACAGGCCAGCGGCGATGTCACTTGAACTCTCACGTTCAGCCGGAGGTAGGGAAAACCTCAGTTGATCATATCTGCCTCCTCCCCGAAGGCTGGTGCTGATCTCTTTCTTGCAGGGAGACCACGGCAAAAAATCACCTCTAAAATGTAAAGCGCTTTTCTTCTGGCCGGCAACGGACGCAGCAAGGAAACAAACCCTCAGCTGGATAGTGTCCGGGGCGGGGGGAGGGAAAATCTCCCGAAACAAACAGCAACAAGGTGAAATCCTCCCAGCTTTGCTCAGATGGACTCCCGCTTTCCTTGTTTATGCAGCCCGGGGATCCTGGTTCTTCCTCTGAGCGTCTCTCCCTCACAGAAGCTGTAAACACAAGAGGGAACGCGCTACCACAACAGCAGCAGCGGCGGCAATAAAACCGTACCCAAAAAAAAAAAAAAAAAAAAAAGAAACAACAAGTTAAGCTTAAGGTTTTACATTTGAACAATGCATCGGGTATTGTTTCAGTCCCGCCTTCCGTAAAGGGAAAAGTTTCGTGGGAGACTCCCTCCCCCCCCCTTATTAAAAAGAAAGAATACGAGTAGTTATAAAAGAAGTACACCCAGGATAAGCGCAAGTTAAAAACAAAGCACCTAAGGGCGAAGTTGATCGAACAAAAACGTTGCCAGCTCTCCTCCGCGCCCCCCCTCCCCGCCCCCGCACGACAGACTGAACTTTTCTCGCCTCCTTCAGGCACAAGGGCGGTTTTAACCCTCCCCTGGCAGCCGGCTCCGCGCTCCGCCCGCCATCCCTACAAATCCTGTACATA
>NW_009648647.1:172419-192433 GCF_000708025.1 Charadrius vociferus
GGTAAATTCAGGCCGGCGGGTCTGGCAGCGCAGCCGAGTCCCTGAGCTGGGTTTGGTTTCCGTCAACGAGTTTAGCCAATGTTTGAGTTGAAGATTGGCAGTCGGCGTCTGCTGCCTTTTTTTTTTTGCCTTTTTTTTCCCCCCGTTTTGACAAGCTGTCTGTTATGATAGAGTCCTGCAGGCAAACATGGTAAATTATCGCATCAAACACAAGGTCATTTTTTCATATTATTAACGGCTGCCATTATGGGTTTCTGACTGAGGTATATTATTCAAGAAAGCACCTTTTTCTCATGCCTGGGTTATTTCATAGCATAAAAAAGGCAAAGTGTTTCACAGCTCCCGCCCCAGCCCAGGTGAACAGCCCCTAGCAGTGCTGCGCACAGTTCTTGGTTGTGCCTTCTCCTACCCAAACCGCCACAAACCCATGCAAAATCCTGGTCCTTCTTTACCTCTTGACCCTCCCTTACTCTATCTCAGAGGTAAATCCCGTCTGGCAGATTCTCACCTGCACTGGAGCCCGCTTCTTTTAGTACCTAACAGGTTATTAAGGTTTGTGACATATGTTTTCTTCCCGCCCTTCTTCCCGTGTGTGTGAAAGTTTGTTGCTCCTATGCTCAAGAAGTTACTGGACTTAAATTCTTCTCCTGTTCTGTCACCTTTTCCTGGTAACTCAAATATATGAGCTATACTTCAGCAGCCGTCTCTTCCTTGTGGTCATTAGAGTGTAAATAGTGATTCTGTTGTATCTCTTATGTCACACTTTCCTTTTTTTGTGTGTAGACCACATGGATAATTATCTACAGATATCAGGACCCAGTGCTTATGAATTTCCCTTCAATATGTCCGTTTTGAGAACAATGCAAAGTGAACCTAGATTGTTTTCAGCTGTGTTGAGAACTGACCTCAAGGAAGTAACAACCTCTTTGTAACTCCCATTGCGCCATTACTAGTAGTTAGTGTACTGCAGCACAAAGAAACTTTTTATTTAACGAGTAATTTTGGGTGGGACTGCTTTACCTTCACTGGAAATGGAAAGTATATTTAATTGTGTGTTTCGTGATTGTTTTTTTTTTAAGTACCGTTAACAAAGGAGCATAGGGCTGCTGATGCAAACTTTAGATTAAGATTTCAAATTCAGTTTGATCTCTAATAAAGTACTCAGTGCTTCCTTATCAGTTCTAAGGGAGGCAATTTGCGGTGGTTGTGTTATTAATGTCTAAAGTCTGCTGAAAGAGTCATTGTCAAGCTGTTGAGTTTTAAAACCAAGATGCTACAAAAGAGAAATACTAATGTCTGTTACCTTGTTTAATTTTAGTGAAACCTTTTTTTCCTTTCGGAATTAATACATTTTCCTTGTAGCACTTTAAATCTGTTCAACCTGCAAACATAAGAATAGGAAACTAACCTATTTTCATCATTCAGGCCTTGCTTTTTAAAAATGATTTGAATATGGTAGTATCTTTTATAGTTGCCACCTCCATATCTAGGGTGAAATGTTTTCAGTTTGTTATTTCCTTATTTTTAACAATAACCATGTCCCTTTGACATGTCACAGAGGACAACGTTTGTGGCTTTTTTTTTTCTATTTGCCTTGGTTGCAATAACTACTTAATAGTGTTCAAACCAGAAAAAAAAAAAAAAAAAGAAGTCTTGTTATCTAGATTGGTAAAAGCCTTTCATCATTTTACTACCTGTGTTCTTTTCCTGCTTCTTCACTCTCCTGCATGCATGTAACAAGTGAGGAACTAAACCATTAAACACGCAGCAGGAGGACTTGTAGGAGACCAGCTCTCCCACCTGAAAAAGCAGAAACAACAAACCTGATGCTCACGAACACAGAAAGAAAAAAGGAGGGCATGAGTTTTCAGGAATTTTAAAAGAAACGAAGAAGCAATGAAGTTAGCTTCATTTAAAGGTGGAGAAACCGAGGTTAAAGAGTTTTTCTTTCCAATGACTCTTGTGTTCTGCAATGATGTGTAAATGCAATAAGTCTTCTAAGGGCTGCAGACTTTTGTATAATTAGTACAGAATGGCAGGACCTTTTATTTACATAAGTGGTGAGACAGTGAGACAAAAGAGAAAGGAATACCATGTCTGCTACTCAAGACAGTCCACTTAATGAAAGGCAGCTTTCTAGCCAAGAAAATAGAATGATAGAACTACTTCCAGAGGAAAATTTCACCAATGTTGTACAATCTTAATTCTTAGTTTCCTTTTTCAGGACTTTATATCTTCTAGGGTATAGCTTATTGACTCTTTCTAGCATTTGGTGTTTAGTTAAACAAATGATTTTATATGCTTTTTTGAGAGATGCAGCAGGTTGTTTTGACCTAGTGTATCTCCTGATGCAGTCTCTGGTTCTTGCAGGCATTGATGGCGAGTACCCAACTGGGGTGTAGATTACACAAAATGTGAAGTTTTTCCAACCAGGTAATTGCTATGGTTTGCTTGTCTATTATAGCCCTCTAAGCCAAGTAATTATCTTGCATTGATTCTTCTAACAACAAAAAAAATATCACTGATTAATATTGTATTATGTGGTATTTTCCACCAGTGCACTTTCTTGGATGATGACTTGCTGTACTTGAAAAATTTAACTGGTAAAGAAAAAACTCTTACCAAAAACTTGGAAAACTGAATGGAGAGAGGTATGATCACTTTAACAGGCAAAATAATGATGTGCTGTTGCAACCTAGAAGTTAATATTCTGGTTAGATCTTCCTCATAACTAATGTAGAACAATTAATATTTTTAATCTATAGGTAGAAGGGTTTTCTATAGAAGGTATAGATCATGTGGATACCCTGAAAAGACTGTTTTGTGGTTTGTTCCTACCCTTCCATTTTCCTTCACTCAAAAACTCGAAGTGCAAAACTCAGGGCAAGCGGTTACATTGACTACCACATGATTGTCCCAGAAGATTTTTATATTGCCTTTCCTTTTTTCCCAAGAGGGACAGAGCTTTAGAAAACAATGAGTATGTGAGTAGCAAGTAACTTGCTTTCAAATGGGATTGTTTTTCAGCATACTAAATCAACCTGAATGCAGAAAACTATTGGGAGGGGGCTAAAATGTTCCTTAACGAGGGTATATTCCCAAGGGTCACTAGCCAGCTGCTTTGCTTTTATGGTGTAAATATGCTTCTACATCAATAATAAACATTGGAAGAGAAGAAAAAAAATATCACATTACATGGCTGAAAGTCCCTGGAGAGACATTAAACAATGACTTCACCACACTTCTGGAAGTATCTTCTGCAGTGAACACTGTTGAAAGAACAAGAATAACTCCCATTAAATTTGACTGGGCTTAAATAACTTAATATGGTGTCAGTTATAAAACCCCAAAACAAACAGAATGACAGATTTTTTTTTTCTCCGTGTTGTTTGAATTTACATAAAAGAAATTAGAATTAGATTTATATACCTCTTAGGTCTGATTTTAAATTCAGAAATGCTAGCAAATTCAGAGTTAAATTCCTTCACTTGCTGCTTAATATGATTGTGCTTAGGAGTCCAGGAACAGACAAGGTACAGTTCTAAGGCACAGCGGTAAAAGTTGAGGGCAGAGTGAATAGATTGAAATGTATGGTTCACGGCTTTTATAAGTCTAAGAGCAATCCTGATAGAGCTGAAGCACAGCTGTGTTTATATTCAAAACCAGTTAAGCTGATAGGGACATTGTCTGTACAGTCAGGAGAAGGGGCTAGTGTAGTTTCTGAATTATCCCATCTTCTGTATTATCCCAATGTAACAATAGGCTTTCCTATTTAGCTATCAGAAGAAATTCACGATGACCCAGCCACGTTGCCCTGCTGTGTTTTATGGAGTAGAGAGTTAGCGAAGTAACATAAAGGATCAAGACAACAGGTTCTGCGTTTTTGAAATGTAGACGTTTGAAAACATTCTTAGAGCCTCCCAGAGGAAGACTACAGGGACTGTAATAATTCTACTCCAGGCAAGTTTGGCTAGAATGTAGAGAGAGATCTTATTTTAAGAAGTCTGTGTCTTCAAACATCAGCCAGTCGGGCTATCCAGCCATGGGTTGCAGAGATTGCCCTTTCATGATTCAGATGATGCCCCAGGCATAAGTGACCTGAGCACTTTGAGGAATGTCTGAAATTGCCCATAAATACTAGGGAGGACTTTGGACAAAGACTAACTCCTTCGGTTGTACCTCACCTTTATACTTGTGAGTGCCATCTTGGCAGCTTTCTCAACCTTCTAGCTGATCAGGAAAAAAAAAAAAAAAAGTAGAACCTGAAACCCTAAGTACAAAAGAAATCTACTAAATTGCAACTAAATATTACTCCTGAAATGCATTAATGCATCAACTTAGACTTGATCACACTAGGTAGAAGACTTTCAGAGAATACCATTAGACTATAGGGAGTGTGCTGTTCCCTGCTTCCCCCACCCCCCCCGCCCGCCGCCTTTTTTTTCCCCTCCAGAACTGAACCAGAACCCTTCCACCACATTAAAAGGTACTGCTTCTGCAGGACATATTTCAGGTAGAACATAAAATGTTAAGCACTTGGAAATAAGATTAGTCTTCATGGTGTTTTCTATTTTTCAAAGCGGTACCTTTGATATTTAAAACAAAACAAAACAAAACAATGAAGTCATTGTACACCATGCAAGATCCAGTGTGATTTCTGTTGGTTACAGTTCTCTTAATTTGCCAATGTTCATGTACTAAGATACTATAATATGACCGTGGTCTCACGCAGAGAGGATGCTAGTTCAGCGGTTAGTGAACGGATTATTGTCTCCTGTATGCTTACTCACAGAGATATTATGACGCCTTAAACAACATCCTTGCAGTCTCTGAACAGTGTTGTAGAAGATTGTGTTTTTATCAAGTGCATGGGTTATTTTCAGATGCAGTATAAACACCTTGTCTTAAGTAAGCAAAGACATCTGTTTTTTGTGATGGGATTACATTATTACTGTGAGGAACAGTGTTAAATGTATACATGGAGATCATATTCCAAAAATAGCATATTCTTGAGATACTGTAATTAATTGAGAAATGCAAAGTAATAGAAGTGATGAATTAGTTCATTATTACAATCCTACATTTTTCTGAATTGATCAACATGATTCTAATGGAAAAACCTTAAAAGAAAAATTCCATTTATTGCAATGTGATAAACAGATAACAAGAAGGAGGATGAGAATAATTACCACAAGGGCTTGAGCAATCACATTTACTGAAAGGAATATAACTGAACATCTCAGCCATATTACTGCTGTCATAGTCTACAGTTCGCCCATCATATAAAGTAAACGGGTCATGAAATGAGAAAGTAAGCTTTAAAGAACACGTATAAGTTATTTACAGTGATGGCAGCATCGGCCAGCTTAGTTAAAAATGATTTTATTTTTTTCTGCATAGGATAAGAAAAGATATTGATTACTAGTGTTTTAAATTAAGATTCAAATCCAGAAGAATCTGCCGCTGCGGGGACTTCATCAGAGAGTTTTCTGCCATAATAAGACTATTGCTTGTCTTTTAATGACATTTTGGTTTTATTAATCTTTTGGGCCTGCCCACTTGTATCCCAAGAATTTTCCAGTTTTCTTGATGACTGAAGTTGAGACAGCAGATTCCATAACTCTGTTTTGCAAAAATGAAAAAGGGACCAGACTGTCATGTTTAGGGAGATGAAGTAAGAGGATTAATGTCAGTGAGCCAGTGTGCCAGCTGGTTTTTACAAGTACTGCTATTTTGGCATAAAATTAAAGCTGTCCCTAAACATTTTTCCACAGTTATTTGGTGCAGAGGATCTTCACAAGCAGGTTCTTGTCTCTAGCAGCTAAAATAATTTATTTGTCACCACTGGTCTCCTTGGCTGCATCCTTGTGTACGTCAGCTCACCCCTTCTCTTGACTGACTGACTGTAATTCAACTGGCATCTAATCAGTGCTTCTCTGCTTTTCAAGACTGGTTCTTCTCAGTGCTGTGATTCTTCCTTTCCTTAGGAGCTTTTTTTTTTTTTTTAAGATGATCAGAAGCAATTATATTATATCTTTGAATCTGTTCAAGATAGGACAAGGGTATAGATTAACACTGAAGAGCTTTCTTTTCCACAGGTCTCTTATCGTGATTCTACTAACAGAAATTAATTTTGTAGAAATCCAGGCTGTGAACATGGACAGTACATTTTGCCAGTCTCATAGCTTTAGGTTAAGGTTATTATTGCTATTCTATGCTCAGAAGGGAAGAATGCTTCCTAATTACAGAAATTTTATCTTAATTTCCATAGCAATTAAATGTTATTTTAAAAGGCTAATCTGAAATATTTTCTATGTGATCCACTTGGGTGACACGCTCACACCATTTTTAGGAAAGCTGTGAAAATGTATTTAAATGTGTACTAAGGTCTTTTTAGTTGATTTTGATTCAAAATCTCACTTTTCAGTAGTAAACACAATATGAAATGCATATACCTTCAAAAAAACACTAACAACAAAGGAATTCACACCAGTGGTAAATTTAAACAGCAGGGGAATATTATGATAGCTTTGGCTGCATTAGCTGAAGTAAAGGAGAAATATTAGAGTAAAATAAAATAAAATAATCTTTATTAAAGAAATTTATGTTTCGAAGAAAGAAGCAAAGCTTTGTGGTTATTTACATAGAAACCACTAATTTTTCTTAACTACTTTGTAACGCACGTATGCAGTAATTTGGAATGCTTATACTTAAAAGAGATGCCAGCATTAGTCTTCAGAGAGTACTCAGAGCAGAGTGAGTGCAAGACAGATGGATGCAGAAAAATCAATTGTTCAGAGAACTACATCAGATGCGTGCATTTCGCATAGGTCAAGTTTGATGAAACCTAAGTTTCGTGAATCAACATTTCTGATATAAATAATTCACAGTAATGGAAAAAAAACCACTACTCTTATATGGGGTGAAAGTAAATGCTCTTTTAAAATAACTGTTGGTGAGTTATAATATGATCTGACTCTTGTAGTTGGCTTATACGTACGTATGATTCTACTAATACAGGGGTTTGGGACAGCAAAAGATTGGAGATTTTCTTTTGGTAATGAGTTTAGCAAGATGCAGAAAACTTCATGAAACTTAAACTGAGTGCCAGTTGCAGTACAATAATGCTACATTTTTTTGGCTTTTTTAGTGAATATATTGTAAAAAACCTCTGTAAATCTTCACATTAATATTTAAATCTGATCTCATTCCTGGCTTTGTATGCATATCATCAGTTTTTAAGTATTCCAAGATGACTATAATATGACCTTCCTTTGAGAAGCACTCTCATAGGTACAAGAGGAAATTGTAAGTACAAACTACAAGGCAAGATGACAAGCTATATAAAGCACTCAGTAATCAGGACAGGACTCCTGTTGCCTTAACAGTGAAACAAAGTAAAGCTCAGCCTAGTCTGGATTGCTACAAAGAAATAGAACTTAATTCTGATTGAACATGTTAGTTGAACTGATGCAACTCTATTTTGGTGTCACTACTTCTGCTTTATACAGCTAGGATGAAAAAAACATGGAAATTCATGTCATTTTTTCCCCAGAACTGTAGTGGATTCCAGATCAGACACTAAGATTTGAATAAGGGCTACTTTGTTTTGCTGAGAATGTATATTATTGCTTTTCATGCCAGTCTTATAAATTCTGCTCACAAGGACAAAAACCAAGCAAATAAGGGTGAAACCTCAATATTGAGTTGTAACTTGGGTTCATTTACTCACAACTGAACTAAATTATGAAGTTTATAACCCCCCAAACCTATAAAAGCCTAAATATTAATAACTAGGGTTAAACAAACTGAAGAAAGGCAGTGCATACATTACCCCTTATGTACACATTTGGGTGTATTTTTCTTCTGTGCTTGGAAAGAAACAGCGATGTATTTCTTTGTTAGTCAAAACTGATACTTTATAGGAGCCACGAGGAAGAATGCAAAATACCTTCCAAGTTTCTAATGCTTGGATAATGTAATATAATATAATATAATATAATGCCTGGAAATACCAGGGATTCTTAAAAGAATTGCCTAAGAAGTTCTGTGAACTATCAATATTCTTTTTAACTGCCATTAAAAGTTCCAGAAGAGTGGAAAGAAAACCCAATGTTGTGTAAATATTTTAAGGTTAAACATGATGCTAGAAGTAATCCCAGACATATTACTGAAGAGCAGGTCTCATGCACTGAAAGGCTGGTTAAGATGGAAACAGTAGAAACAAAATTAACAATCAGTGCTGATTGATATGATTTTTATGGAAAACAGATATTGAACAAGCACGCTAGTGCTTTTGATGAGATTGCAAGGTTGACAGATAATCACCCATTGTTTGATTTAATGTACTTTGACTTCAACACTGTCATTAGGCCATAATGTCTTGCGTGATTATGGTTTTTTTTAAAAAAAACAACCGTGTTATCTGATGTTCAACCTTTTAGATTAGAATGATAAACTGAAATGAACTTCAGAAAATCATCATGTGGTTGAAAAGTGTGTGGAAAAAGTGTGTGTATGTGGGAGCTTTGTCAGATCTATTTTTTGGCCTCATGTTATCCAGGATCCTTCCTGGTGAATGATTTGATAGATCTTTAATCTATCAGGAAAAGCGTCCTTGGGGGGGAAAGAAAAAAAAAAAAAAAAAGCCAGCGGTTGAAAAGTGATGCTAAATTATTTCAGACTACAAATAAGAGTAGGGAATGTCAACAGTGAATTTGCATCTGTATGATGACACTTAGAAAAAGCTCAGCTGAGGCAACTGAAAGTGTGAAAGTAGAGAACATAAATTGAAGGATTATAACCCCTTTGTGGATGCCATCATTCCTGAGTAATGTGAACTCTAGTATGCTGGAGTTCAGAATTTACGTGATTTTAATGTCTGAAATGAAATAATCTACATTGAGTTTAACCTGTTTAATTTATTGCCAATGTTCATCAGCTTAGCTTTCCTGATCTATCCGCTTAGACCATTCCAGTTGGTAACCGATGTTAGAATACTTTACCTAGAAATGCAATGTCTGTGGAAGACATTGATACTTACTTAGAAAATAATCTGTAAATAGAATCTTTGCTATTCCTGATTAGATATTTCTCAATGTTCAGTATTGTTTCCCAATATAAATAATAGTTCTGTTAATATTCTAACTCAATAAAACCATGTTTGTGTACATTTTTTAGCTTTAAAACTTAGAGTTTGCAATATATACCAACATTGCTTTATCAAACCCTAGAGAAACTTTTGCCTCACAAGCTGGAGTAAAATTTTGACCTTATTAATGGCAGCTCAGCCATTAGTTCCAGGGAGAAGAGAGAAAAGGTAATTGCTATTGCAAAGTGGTTGATTGTTCTCAGTTTTGCCTGAATCCAGTGATCTTTGTTGATCACAGTAGCACCCAAAGAATTACTCTATGTGCAACAAAGAAAGAAAACAAAGACACTAGAAAGTTCCAAATTCTGAGAGAATTGCCAAGATAAAAACAAAGTGGTTGCTTTGGGGACAAGAACAAAGCCAGCAAGGAAGGACGTTTACAATTAAATCTTTAAAAAAAAAAAAAAATCCAGTTAAATTAATCTGTAAAACGCATTGCAAAAAAAAAAGTTAGTTTGGAGTCTCCATATTTCTCTTAGCTGACAGGAGAAACTTTGGTTTGTGGCATTCTTTGAACATTGCCTGCATCTTGTTTTTCTTTCTCAACTCTTGACTTCAGCCTTTCAAAAGGAGATTTACACAATGTCTCAGACATCTTACAAACATAGATTAATAAAAAATAAATTGGCCTTGGATGTTGGCAAATCTCAAAACCATATGTTCAGAGAGTTCTTTCATTTGATCATAATTAATTTTTTACAAAATGTGTAGCTTTAATCATTTGGATACCTGGATAGAGTCTGAATCCTGCTCTGGGTGTTTGAAGTCTCAGGGAGTTGCAATAGATCAAGAAAAGCCTTCATAGATGTGGCCTTTCTACTTTCACTATATACATCTGTTCTAAATAATGTTGAGACTAATTCTGCCCTTTGTCATAATGATATAAATCCAAAATAAAGCCTTAATATTGCAAGGACTTAGTACATATACTCAACTTCAGGCAAGGGACAAATCCTATGTATTACAGCAGTAATATATACATGCTTAACTTCCAGCAGATGCATATCTCTGCAGGATGTGATTTAAGCAGACACCCCTAGTTTCAACGAATGTCACCCAGAGCAGAACTTGGTGCTGTGGTTGCAGACATTGTGCCTTGCTTACTGTTATTTGTTGATCTCTCTAACAAGTCACAGGGGGTTACAGTCACTTAGCATTCATTAGTTCATCAAAAATTCATTAAAATGGATCCTAAAATATGCTGTGACATAGGTGATTATAAAAATCTTAAAAAAGAAAGAGCAATACATCTTAAATTGCTGCTTAAAATACTGCAGATGTAGATAAAGCATTTTAAATTACTCTATTTTTAGTTACTTTAATATATACTTTTATATTTTTTATATATATAATAAGTACATCATAAGTGTAAAAACGAACCCTTGTTTTAGTTGTACTCCTGTGCTTACTCATTACACTTTGCATTGGCTCCCTGATAAATATTTAGGTGGAGAGTAATTCTGAAAAAGAAAAACGAAAGAGAAGCTTTCCTTCTAGCACATTGCAGTATATCGTCTTATGACACAGCTAAGTATAGCTAATTTATTTGGAGCAAAGGGGTTATTAAGATGAAGATTAATGCACAAATAACTCTTATTCCTGGAAGCTTACTGTGATGCATAAACTCACAAAATCTGTTGCATAGGAGGGTTTACAACTGTGCCCAGTGTAGCTGTGATCATTTTATCAGTGCAATAATACTCAAGGTACTTTTCCAGAGGCTGTTGCAGGATAAGGGGGGAGGGCCTAGAATTTGTTTTATCACCACAAATGTACAAGAAGAATAATTGTATCTAGGGTTCAAGATCGTTTATGATTGCAGGAGGAGTTAGTACCATGATTCTGTGCTGATAGGTACAGTATAGAGAAGCCACTAAGCAACAAATGAGAATTGTTTTTTCTTCTGTTAACTGTCTTTTATAAATAGCTAAATCATTATGGAGTGCTTTTGTTTTGTTTTGCCTTTCTTTGGAGAACTGGGTATTAGCTAGAAACAATATTGAGATTTTTAGTAGATCTGGGGCCTTGTCCTGAGTAACCCCCTGTAACTTTCTACATGCATCTTATGTGTATCGTATGTCTAGTGTACTAATTCGCAGTAATATATCAGAATGTCCCTCTAGTAAGGTTAGGGGTAATAAACTGTTGTTAGTAGTTCCAAGGTCAAACATAGTTCTTTCTATGAAAATAAAAGACAGTGCTGCATTACCTTGTCAAGTTAATACAGTGTGATAGAGCATCTCAGGCAGCACATCCTGAAAGACTGTAAATGTCTAATAGATTTAGGAAAACTGTTCCTCAGGGAACATATTAGGAAGAATTCATCAATGGATCAAAACTGTCTTGGAGCCTTACTTATTGGAGACCAGCACAGTTTTAAATTATTACTTTCTTAAGGAAAGCCTCAAGACAAATTGTATTTCTTAGATTAGCTTTACAAGAATGGGTCAATAATTTCTGTTGGAGAGTTTCAAGTTTTTTGTGAAGGTTTTTTTTGGGCTTTTGTGGTGTTTTTTTTTTTTTTAACACTGGCATGCGCAATTCTAATAATTTGAACTCTGTAATTAAGTTTTGAGTTTTTTCCCAAATGATTTTCAAATTGCCTAATGCGCTGTTTATAGTCTGTCATTCTTTATAGATGAAATTGGACATATTTGTGAAGTGTCTTAGCAGTGTGCTTCTAATGACAAAGAACTTCAATTACAAAATATGGGTTTGCAAGTTTTGCATTAATTAGACACAAAATTAACAAAGTGTAAAGCTTGTACACATGTTCACACACATAAAGAACATCAGCAAATTTTCATCCATAGATGTGTCTCAATGTGTGTAAGCATTTGGAAACAATGCTGTTTTAAGGGTAATAGCAATTAATAAGAATTCTGCTATTTTGTGTTCTTTGAGTTATTCCTTCTACAACTAGTCCCTGTGAACTCAGTTACTCTATATTTACAATGTGACCAAAGCAGAAGGAACTGCCCTCTATTTATCGTTCATGTATGATTGAATTTAAGTTCTCTCATGCAATTTACAGGGATTTCGGCTGTTCTGGAAAACTCATTCAAACCAGCTGGCCCAGGATTTTACCCTGTGGACTTTATTCTCCATTTTGTTTACCAACAGAATTTCACTAAATTCAGTGGAGTCTCACCAATGTAAAAATGGTGTGATGAAAAGGCAGTTCATGCTCTGTTACTTTCTAAGAAGTCATGCAGCCGAAAAGATATAAATATGCACAAACATGAAGTAACTAAAGAGTGCAGCTTCAGATATTTGTAGGTCCTGAATGTAGCTAATAAATTCCACATGAACTTGTTTTCCTGCTTACATGCTTTATAGCTATGTTTTTGTCCCAGATCCCCACAAGGAATGCCTAAAAGGAACTTGGGCAGACCTTGGATGCCCCAGTGCAGAAGTGCATTCTTCAAAAGTTTCACTTAAGGTGCATGAGTTGCAACAGTTGCAAGGCATTTTAAAGGCATCTTTTTACCTATGACCAGAAGTAGACACACTTGATCAGGATCTTTCTTTTGCTGTCTCCTCTGACAACAGGCAATTTCAAACTTCCAAAGGCTGGTACTTACGTTTAAACGTCCATTGAATCAAATTCATAAACATTCCTTGGAGCAGAGCTTGGAATACATGTTTCCCAAATTAGTGCCAAATTCTGTAACAAAGTTGCGGAATCATGCTCCCTTTTGCCCTCTCTTTCTCTCTGACATAGTTGATACTTTCTTGTTAAGCTGTGCATCTTCAACAGTGAAGAAGAATGCCACCCCTAAAAAGTCCTGGAAACTTAAAAGCCTTAGGTTCCTTCAGGATAACCCTTCTATAGATGCTTCACCCATTAGTTTGTGGTGGCACCAGCATCTATGTCCAGTAGCATTTTAACTTGAATCAGGAGTGGGCTTTTGAAGTGAATCTACCAGCTGTCCATATTTAGTATGTTTTGGTATGCAAGAGATGCTGAAGTGTTCAGTTCATTGCATCAGACAAGAACAAGTCTGAAGGAAATCCCTGTGAAACATGCATAGGTGTTGGGTCCTCAGCACGAGTTGTTTTATTTTGTTGATCTACTCCTCTTGATTACATTGACAAATTTTTACAAGACTTGATTCTTCTAAATGAAAAGCAGGGGTATCTTTTCCCTTTTTAAAAAGAAGTAGCAGTTAAGCTTAGGAAATATTGTAGGCTATCAATCCTAAACCAAGCTAAAGATATTCTAGAATTTGTAATTAGAAGCCTAAAAGCTGGAAAGAAATTAAATTTAAGACACGCCTTTCTCTAATATTTTCAACTGGCTAGCTTTGGTGGTTACCTTCTCAACTTGTTGGCTGCTCAAAATTCCATGTTGAGGTTCTTGATTTTCTTCTGTGCGTTGTATAAATAGTTAAAGTACCTAGCCTGCAGTTATGAATTCTACTGGTTTCTGAAAATCAAAGCTTGAGATGAGCTTCGCAATGACTATGACTCTTTTGTGAATATAGTCTTTAGTTTAGATTTTGTGTTCAATAACAAACCCTTAACAGCTGTTCATAAGGTAGCAATCCGTTATTCTTCATGTGTAATCATCCTTCAATACAAATGTCACAGTTAAAACTTTACTATGTATTGACACTCAGCTATATTAACCCTATTATGTTTACGCTGTTTAAAATCATGATGGACTGTAACACACAACTTAAATAGGAAAGCTTTATACCGAGGAGCAGATAAACAGAATTAAGTTAATAATTCTGTAGTTCTGGAGTAATTGCTATTTATAATGCACAAACGGTGGTTTACCGATGACATCATTACAGACTTGCTTTAATTAAAAGCTATATTGCCCGCATTTTACTATGACTGCCTCTTACAGTAATTTAATTTGTATAGGGCACTCATTTGTAAACTGGATATTGCTGCAGAATAAGACTTGCTTATATTTTTGGTGGCCTATATGCCATACAATAATTAAGAACAAGTATGTGTTCAGCAGTTTTGTTGAATTGTTGCTTCTTTTATTCCCCTTCATTCAAATTCATGCCTCAAATAGACATACCAAGGATCTGATTCTTGCAATCTTATTGATGTTGAGTAATGACTTAATTGATAGACTGTCATTTTGACATAGACTATTCTAATCTCAGTACAAGAAAAAACAAATTCAGGTTATTTAGCAAGCTGTGTTCAAGCCTAGAATTAAAATGTTTTGACAGTATCACACAGAAGAGGAAATAAGGTTTTATATTAGTTTTTATTATCAAATATAAGCCATGGTTTGCAGTGCATGGACAGGGATGAATGTGACTTCTATATCAAGTAGCTATTGGTTTTGAGTGTTGAGAAGAGTGACCAACCAAAATGAATTTGGAGAAAAATAACATTTTTTACTGATACCTGCGACTGTCAGATCACTAATTTTGTAGTTCCCATAACAACATCCAAATGACTGAAAGCTCTGTACCATTGCTGTCCATTGAAGCAACAGGATGTGGCAGGCTATTACTCTGATTTCCTCATTTCTCTGAGAAAGGCAAGTGCTTTGAGAAGCTGACTTCACATTTTGCTCTAGAAAAAAAACTTTACTGCTATTCACTGTCTGTATTTTCCCACCTATAAAAACAACAAAACCAAAATACCTAGTGTTGGGAAGTTTGTACATACCATTTATAATTTAGGTCTTTGTTCTCTTTGAGTGCCCAGAGAAATACAATACAGCTATATATGTGTTGCTTAAAAATTATAGCAACCAAGAAATAAAAATATTCTTTTTGTAAATAGCATTTTATTTCCAAGTCAGTTGTATCAGCTTAGGCAGTACAACAGCAGATTGCAGCACATTAAGAGGTTGTGGGACTATTTCTTTAAAATAATTTTAATCCTTTGGGATGCAAATGAATTAAGAGCATGTAAATGCTTTAAAATAAGGAAGTAATATTTCTGTGGCCTGCAACTTATGCTTTGCTAAGTTAGATATTCATTTCCCAAAAGCTTTTTTTATTCTCCAAATAATGAAGCAGGCGGGTCCACGGAGTAAACCTGAAGCTGTATTCTAAGGTCTGTCTGAACAGAGTGGTTTAGTCCAACAAATTGGCAGGACTTGTTCTCCGTCTAGTATGCTGACAGTACAACTGGTTCATTCTGCCTGGAATTTGTTAAGACATAGACAGGAAAGGGATTTATAGATTGGGGAACATTGTCTTGTTTATCCTGCTGGTGATGAAACTAACCCTCTAAATATCTGGTGGCAACCTGCTATTTTAGGGATAAAAAATGTCTGAACTGCCTGTAAAGTAGTGAACAGCCTACTTTGCAAGTAGCCGTGATCTTTAATTTATTAAAGTTATTTTCATAGAATAACTATGTTAAACCTGACAACTTGATTGCACTGGGGTCTTGCCCCAGGGCAGCTATTTCAATGCATCACAGACACAGAATATCAACACAAAATAGTTTTGCTGGAATAAAAACTCTGTCTATCATGCTGTCCATATTTACTGTCTCAAGTGCACAATTCAACAGTTTTGTAAAATTGAATAGTATATACTCCAATTCTCTCTTGGAATGTTGTGATGTTGGGAAACTATTGTATTTCTGTGCCGAAGGAGATGGATCTTTATTCTGTAGCAAAGCCTTGCCTAGAGCATTATGATTTTTCCCTACCCATATGTTTAATGTATGTTCTTGTATACAAATTACTGTTAGGCCAAACCTCTTCACAACCAGCTTATGGCTATCCCTTGCAAACTGTCATTATGTTAATCAAGCAATTTTTGTTATCCCCCCTACAAAACACTTAAGCCAGGAAGGAAATAAGTTTGAGAATACATATTAGCATCCTTAAAATACACACAAACAAAAGTACATATCTATGTCAGGACAATGTTCCAAAAATAAGAATTGCAAACCTAGAAAATTAAATTGGTATATTTGGACTTAAGATGATCTATGAGGCATGGAAACAGAGTTAGACGACTGAATAGTCTGTCAGCAATACCATTCAGTGAAACTTAAGAATGCCAACAGAGGAAAACATATCTAGAGTTTTGCAGCCTACTTCAGAGTGGTATGCAGCCAGGAAACATAGCATTGTCACCCTAGCAAAAAATAAAGAAGTTAAGAACCTCTGCATTAAGTATGTAATTATAAAGAAAATATGTTTGTAGCACTCGTTTAGGTAAACCTGAGTTGTAAGCATATTCTTTTCTTTTTTCTTTTTTAAATATACTTTCTTCCACTTCAGGGCACACCTACACCATGAAATGGAATGAGGAGCAGAGACCCCTGGGGTGGCAGGGAAGACCAGGAAAGCTCTGGAACCAGAAGCAGCTGAAGACCTGAAATGGTCTGTCCCAGTACAACATTGCTCCATGTGGTTGTTTTAGCTTGGATTGGCACCAGCTCAGGTACGTGTGTGTGGCTCTTAGCTGTCTCCTGCAGCAGTCCATCACTGCCACATCAACACAGCTGAGACTGTCTTAATGTCTTAACAATACATATCCAGGTCTTAACACATTTGGATTTCATTTGGGTCTGATCTGTGCTGTTATTAATGCTGAGATTTATAATGCTGGACACTGTATTTGAAATTTGTCTCTAAACGTTTGGAGCTTTACTCACAATTTAGCAATAGGCGTGTACAGTCTAAATTACATTTTAATGTGGAACTCAGTGTTTGATTGGTTTTAATCAGTTATACCTCAGAAAATAACAAATGGATTTACTTGCAAATTTTAGAATTCACCTTTTTTAGATGTAGCAAGCAGTTGGAATCCTTTTTACAAGTGCACAATTCAACTTCATCTTAACTATTAAACTGTCACCTGCTTCTCTATAATTAATAGTTATCCATATGTCTGCCCCATGCTTTACAAAATACAGACTTCAGCTACATGCCTGCTGTTTTTTTCCCATGGGCTTCATGCTCCATTCAGTGCAGAGGATTGGTCATACTTGCTTAGAGCATGTCTGGATAGCGCAGTAGCTTGGTATGCAGACATTCCCAGGCAAGCTCTGAATAAGCATTTATGTCTGAACTTAGAAGCAGACAGTTCATGGCAGCCAAGAGCTGCAACTGCATTGGAACGTCCATTTAGGTTTGACTGTAGTGTGTGCAATTCCGGCAGTTGGACTAGGTGATCATCATAGGTCCCTTCCAACTGAATTATTCTATTCTCAATATGGATTGAATCTTGCAGGCATTGGCAGCTAAAATAAAAGTCTCCAGTGAACTACAGAAACTCATTTTTCAAAGATTTACAGCAACTAAATCTGGGCAAATTTTCAGAAAAGTGGCAAAAGCCAAATCCCTGAGGTGAGTAATGCTGCTTGCCAGTATCTCAGTTCCATGTTCTAGTTCATGAGGCTCAATGTTGTTCATTTCACCATTGAATTTCCTCTTATATTTTTATATCAAATTGTACTATATATAATTTGCTCAGGAATCCTTTATTTTTCTTGCTAGATCCTTTAGTTTACGAAAAAAAAACCCTAAACAATGGACCTCACAGCCTAGAAAGAGCAATGAAATAAAATCTTCAAATACAGATCTATTCTTCAGGTTTTCTAACTGCAGCCTATTTGAAAAGTTCATTGAAAAGTCTAGGTGAAGGAACAATGAGAGTGCACCTGTCTCTTTTAGCTGACATTGGAATAATTAATTTTATGAAAATGACTTCTATTGGAGGTTAATTTATTTTGGCTGACAGTCACATACATTAGTAGACATATCTAATGCTGCAGTCAGTCTGAACTTTATTTAGAATAGTTTATTTATATCTTGGGGTGATTTCATTGCAAAGCGATGGAAGCCATTAGGATCATCAAGCGTGAACATTTTTTCCCAGTTTAAAAAAACACAAACAAAACCCCCAGAATTTTGACTGCTTGAATGTTTTGGCCTTCTGATGTAAAATTATTTCATTTCTTTCCCCAGTGAAGCTTAAGCAGTTCCTTCAGATGGCACAGTTAAGTACTTTGTCCAGTAAGCAAACACTAAGTATCTTTCTTCTAACCCTCCGGTGTGTCGCTACAGGGACAAGGAGATGTGTTGCCTAAACTCAGTATATAAAGTAGTGTTTGTATGCTACTTGGGTGACTTTACCTGTTCTTCTGGCCATAATTTGGTTTTTACAATTGTCTTACTTGTAAATAATTTACTGACAGAAAAATGGCCAAGCACAATAATATAGTATGTATATTTTAAATGGCTCAGATGTGGTAGAATGGGATGACTCAATGCTTCAGAAAGCAAAGCAAACCTGAGAATATTTAGTGGGTTTATATAATATTCAAGTCTGAAAAATACAGCTACAGAAAATAATCTACATGCCCATTTCAATTGT
Organism: Charadrius vociferus; assembly: GCF_000708025.1. NCBI lineage: Eukaryota > Metazoa > Chordata > Aves > Charadriiformes > Charadriidae > Charadrius > Charadrius vociferus. The sequence continues at coordinate 190,897 of NW_009648647.1, forward strand.
AGTTTTTGAAAGAGTATGTAATAATAATTTCCCAAGAATAGTTACTCCTGATGGGTTTTTTTTTTATGCATAAGGATGGAATCTAACATAATATTTAAGGCTTAGTTTTAACCTAGTATCCTTGTGTTCCCACTGACCTCAGCCAATCAAGGCTTCAAGACTTCTGTTATTTGTGTAATTAAGGCAATGCTTGGCTTCCTAAGTTAGTGTGAAAAGCAGGTTGATGGTATTTGTGGGGAGAGAGAATATGCTTATAAACATACTTCTTATAAATATATAGACATGGATAAGTTGGTTGGTTTGACCACGTTGTCCAGTTTTCTCATGCACTGAAAATCTGATAGTCCGGTGTCCTTCCCGGAATAGAGTCTCATGTTACCCGATTAGACTTGGGCATTCTGTAGAGTGGAAAACAATGATTCTTCCTACCCTGATATATGAATGACATATGCTACATCATTCATTTTCATAACACTTTTCTGTGGCTAGGGTCCAACTGTTGGATGGAATTTATTAATTTTAGTGACACCAACCTGTTAAAGTGTCAGTGATACAAAGTCAAGTAATCTTTGTGTGCAAATTGGATTGAATGATGTTTCCATTGTTCATCCTTCAGAAAGACATTTTGGGGCAAAAAGATTAAATCAGAAAAGAAGCAGCAAGAGAAAGAGTATTGTTAAAAAGTGTTGTAATCATCAGAGACTTAAAGGATCGTTTCCACATACTCAAAGCAAGTAATGGAGGGATCTTAGTACTAACAGACACAGGGATCACAATTTCAGAATAGCTCCCTAAAATGGAGGAAAACCTAAACCTAGGTCAGCTTTTTCTGACCAACTCACCTTTTATTGTCTTGGAGGAACATTGAAAGAGAAATGCTTGCTCATTTATCTTGGAGCTAGATTATTAAGCATATATTGAAGTATGTTGTTGTGTTTCCCGGGACTTCAGTCCGTGACCTCTGTTCATACAAACCACACCAGAATCCATCAGGGGGCTGGCTGACAGCCAGTCTACATGAAAACAGCTGGCATTAGATTAGAATGTAAGCAGTGGGGTTTGACTTGTTTCTGCATTGGCCTGGAAGAAAATAAAAACATTAGTTCAGACAAACCCCCAAAATATGGCAAAGAGAGGAGCGATGACAGAGTTAAAGGAGCATCTGGATGAGGCTCTTAGTCTTAGGGTTTAGTTTTAGCTAGTCCCGTGAGGAGCAGGGAGTTAGACTCGATGATCCTTATAGGTCCCTTCCAATTTAAGATATTCTATGGTTCTGGGATTGCCTTAGACATAAAGCTGAAAGACCTTTCCTGTGTGTTGATGAACCTGTGAAACATGGCAAGTTGTGTCATTGATACATGCTAGAAGTAGGACTTCTACCTTATGACTCTGCTTCAAAATGAGATTCACTTCAATAAACAAAGCTTTTCTCTCCTTTGTTTCTATCATCTATGTACATATGATACATAAGCATATGTACAAATGGAATAATGGAATACATATGGATATGTACATAAGCATATGTACAAATGGAATC